>NW_010324667.1:0-7948 GCF_000700745.2 Antrostomus carolinensis | reverse complement strand
CCTCAGTGCCTTACCTGGGCCAGTCCAGCCCCCTAGAAAGGAGGGTTGTCTGCCCTAAATCATAGGTTAGTCAAACAGTTAGTCTGGCCTCACCGTGCTGATGGTTTTTAGGAGTCTTCAGACAACATCTGGGCTGTCAGCAGGGAAGATCTGTGCCTCTTCTTCATGTTCTCCTTGACCAAGACTCAGTGTTTTGGAGACAAAATTCTTGAGCAAGAGACTGACTTCACAGCAAGGTGCTTGGGAGATTTTAATGCTGCCAAGGCTTTGTGGGTCCAGCAGCGTTGCAGCCCTTCCCTGCACTGGTTTAGGTGGTCCCAAGCCACATGGGTTGCTGTCCCAGGCGCTTGCCGTGAGAGTGCAGGTATTCTGATGCTGCACAAGGTCTGTAGCCCTGGAGATCTTCTCTCTGCTCCCTGGGCAGGCTGACTTCTTGTTCTCCAAACCTGTAGGAGGCTCTCCAGCATTCAGCCTTAACTGGTGAGCAGCAGGTCTCAAAGAGGAAGTTGAGTCCTGAGTCAGAAAGAAATGCAGCATGGCAGGAGTTCCCAGTGGCTGGAGCTGCTATGGAGCTCTCTCTGCGCCCACAAAGGTAGGCAGAAAATTCAATTGGTGCATCTAGAAAAGGCCAGGAAGCTCCTGGTTACTCCAGATGCCTCTTGGCAGGCTCCTCTCCCATCCCGCAGCGGCTGCTTGCACCAGGAGAGGTGAACATGTCCCCTGAGCGGGGCTGTAACTGATCCTGGGCTCCTCTTCCTGCTGCCTGCTTGTTAGTCTTGGCTTGGGGCTCCTGCCCAGGCACTTGTAACCTCATCTCTCCCCGACTCCTGTCTCTTTGTGATGGGGAGAAGGGCTCTTAGGGCTGAGCAGCAGAGCTTCGCCACAACAGTCTTTATCCTTCTATTCATTTCCCAGTATCTGTGGCTCCCACTATATCAGCAGGGATGGGCACCCTGCTCATTTCTGCCCCTCTGTCAGCAGAGCCCTCCTGGGTGGGACCATGCTGGGTTGTTCCCATCCCTGCCCACAGAGCCCATCCCATCCCCACACGCTGCTTTCCTCTTCCCTTGCTGTGCTCCAGCCCCTGCACCAGCAGCCAGCTCCCAGCTGAGAGCAGTGAAAGCCGGTATGGCCGGACGTGACCCTAACCTGGGCTTTATTTAGTGCTGTGATTTATAGAGGAGTTATTTTAAAAGCATGTTTCTTTTTTGGGAGGTGTGGTTGAGCATGTGGTGGAGCGGTGGCAGCAAGCTGGAGTTCATAGGTCCTCCCGTGCTGTTGACAAAGAAGCATTTCAGTCCCAAGACACATTTTGCTCAGGGAGATACTCTCTGGCTTGGTTGGAAAGCGCTCCTGTTCGCCTTTGTGCTGGTGGCTGAACAGGAGCAAGTGTCCAGGACCTTTCTTGTGTCAGGGATGTGGAAATACTGTTGGGAGGCAGGGAAGCCTGAAATTTGCAGTCCCTGGAGGAGGCTGCTTTCTCCGGAAGGCTCCAGTGCTGAGCTCTGCCAGCTCTTGGAGGCTGCTGTGGGCCAGCTGAGGTGGAAGTGTGCAGGGGCAGGCCCTCTCCTTGGGTCCTTGCCGGGTGTAGCCTGTGCTCCTCTGGGCGCTGTCCTCTCCTCCTGGGTTGCAGAGGTTTCTCCTTGTGCCTGCTGGGGGTTGCATCACCTACTTGAGATAAGGGATGTGATTTGTAGATAGGATGGGCTCTAGACTTCAGGTTTACTGGCCTCTGGAGCGCAGGATCCCACCTCCTTCTCTCGCTGTCTTGACCTCGGCTCCTCCTCGCTGCCCGCAGGGTGGATGTGTGATGCTGCCCGCCTGCGCTCCAGCTTGAAATGGCAGGACCATGCGGCCTCTCACAGCCCTTGCTGAGGCCCTTTCCTCAGGCCATTCTGCAAGCTGAGAAGTTAATTAGTACAAATAAACAGCCCCATCACTGGGATTATGAGTTGGTTTAATGAGTCTGTGATCGGAAGTGAATCTGCTGTTGTTGCAGGCTCCAAGCTTCACCCTCTGTTTCAAGGTGACTTCTGAGGCTCTGCCACCTTTTCACTCTCCACCCAGGCAGGACCCGTCCCTGGGAGGCCACCCCGGGTGGGTGGGAGCACTGAAAACTCTCTCCTCTCCTTGTTCCTCCTTGTTCTGTAGCTGCCCAAGGATGCTGGTGCTACAATCACATGCAGCAAGATGGGATGTGGGAATTTGCTCCCCTGTTCAGAGCTTTTCATGTGGAATTAGCAAACATCGGTCAAAACATCTCCTCTTTCTACCAAATGGTAGGATTTGGAAGCTTTTCTCTGTCCCATCAAAGCTTTTCTCCATCCCTTCAAAGCCTGCACAGCTACGGTGCTCCATAGTAGAGCAGACCCAGAGAGAGGTAAGTCTCTGCTCCAAGGAGCGCGGTTAGCGCTGAACTCTGCAATGGCTAGAGGCTATGGTTAATCTGTATTTTACTAAAGGAAGGATAATATATGACTTGGTTTATTTTAACCATATAAAGGATTTTTGATTCGGTGCCAATGTTAATAATTGTCTTGTGAAGGCTTTGCTAAGGCAACAGGAATGGTGTGAGAACCTTACAGCGATGCACTGACTCATGTGCAAATATTTTGACTTCTTTGTTTTGTTTGCAATAATAAATGTAACAAATTTCATTTGGGGGAGGACTGATAACTGAAAGAGTTTTGCTCAAGCAGAGGAAGAGGTATGGGGGTAGAAGACAGTACAGAACCTTCCCTCAGCTGGTTGTGACTGAGATGTTGAACCTGTGGAGGGTCAGAAGGAAATTGTTGTCAAACATTCCCAGCAGTAACGCTGCTGTGATAGTGCTGGAGCATGTGGCTGGTGCTGGGTGGGAGAGCACCTGTGTTGTCCAAGGCCAGTTTTATCTGACGAGGGCCCAGGTGGTTGCTGGGACAGGTTGGTGTCACCAGAGGTTACTGGAGCTGCGCTGGCCTTCAGCTGGCTGCGCTTGGCCTCCCTTTGTCACCTCAGAATAGCGTGGGAGAGGAGCGATGTGTAACGTTCAGTGTGTTTATCAGTATTTATCGAGCCAGCAATGTGCACTTGCAGCCCAGAAGGCCAACCATATCCTGGGCTGCACCCAGAGCAGCGTGGGCAGCAGGTGGAGGGAGGGGATTCTGCCCCTCTGCTCCGCTCTCCTCAGACCCCACCTGCAGTGCTGCCTCCAGTGCTGGGGCCACCAACACAAGACAGACATGGACCAGTTAGAGCGAGTCCAGAGGAGGCCACGAGGATGATGTGAGGGCTGGAGCAGCTCTGCTGTGAGGACAGGCTGAGAGAGTTGGGGCTGTTCAGCCTGGAGAAGAGAAGGCTCCAGGGAGACCTTCTAGTGGCCTCCCAGTACCTGAAGGGGCTCCAGGAAGGCTGGGGAGGGACTTTTTACAAGGGCAGTTAATGACAGAACAAGGGGAAATGGCTCTAAACTGAAAGAGGTGAGATAGAGATGAGATGTGAGGAAGAAATTCTTTGGTGTGAGGGTGGTGAGACAGTGTCCCAGGTTGGCCAGAGAAGCTGTGGCTGCTCCTCCCTGGAAGTGTTTGTGGCCAGGCTGGATGAGGCTTTGAGCAACCTGGTCTAGTGGAAGGTGTCCCTGCTGCTGGCAGGGGGATTGGAACTGGATGAGCTTTAAGGTCCCTTCCAACCCAAACCAGTCTGGGATTCTGTGATTCAGCGATATTATTAGGATGTCCAATTGTGAGAGGCTTCCCGTTGGGTTTGGTTCCCATTTTCCTACCCTGCAGCCCCCTCCATGCCTTTTTTAGCAGGTGCAGGATACCATGTAAAGAACAAACTTTTTATATAGCTGTGCTTTGGGGTCTGCACAACTCATCCCACAGTTCCTCTCTTTCCTGAACTCTGCCGAGTCCTCCCCTCACACCCTGGGTGGGGGTGGTCTTGAGCAGAACTCTGCAGAGAGCTGCAGGCTGTCAGCTCTCAGCAGTTTTCTCTTGACCTCCACGATCTCTAAGGAGAAGTTTTTCTCTGAAGACCTATTCCTGCAGAGAAGGAAGTGCCTGGGAGTTTCCAAGCTTTCCATTTCAATTAATGAAATAAAAGTTGGGGGTTTATATCATTCTTTTCTGAGAAGAAAGAAGCTTGTTTAAAACGGCCCGTGTAGGGTTAGGGTTAAATGCTCAGTCCTGGCATTTGATGCTGGGAAGTGTGCACACAGGGCTCCTGCTTTCTGAGTCCTTGGGTTAAGAATATGAAAAATAGCTCCTTAACCTCTTTATGTGGTTGCATTGACCTGGAGGGGTATGGCAGGAGGCAGCTGGTCTCTCAGAAGAGTTGCAAACCCTTCGGGAGTCTGCTGCCATTTAAGCTTTGCTGCATGTTGACATGAGGAGAAAGAGCAGAGAAAGTAATGGAGCAGCGCTGTGCCACGGGCAGTGGGTGGTTTGCCTGTCACCCGTGTCCTGCCAGCTCGGTGCAGGCAGGGACTGTGGAGGCATTGCCTGGATGTCCTCGTCTCTCCTGTACCATCCTCCAGGAAGGCTTAACAAAAGAGCAGGGAGTTTATATTGTGCTTAAAACACTCTCTAAAGGAGGAATTTAAAGATCATTGAGCTGGTGGGAAAGCTTGTGTGAGGAACATCACCTCTGCCGTGGCTGCAGGTTGATTTAGGCTTCCTCTGAGACTGCTGCATTTTCTCAAGCCAGTGGAGATGTCTGGAGCGATGAACGTGTGCTCCCTTGGAGTGGAAGAAGCAAAACAGTCTGCTTCCTCCCGATCCCTTACCCTCCTGTTCCCAGTGATGGTGTAAGCTGCTGTGGCACGGCTTTGTTTAACTTTCACTCCCAGTCTTGCCGTGGGACTGAGGTGTGTTTTCAGGCATGTCCGTGCAGCTGTTCCTGTTCTGCAGGAGGCTGTAGGGCTGCTGGGCCAGCAGCTGAAATCCTTTTTTTTTGTCTCTAGTGAAGGGAGGTGGATTTAGATCAGATGAGGATCTGGCCAGACACCTGAGTAAACTTTCATTTGGTTTTGTAGCAAAACTCCCTCCCATTGCCTGTAAGTTAGCCAGAGTCCCCTCAGAAATAGAAGGGAAAAGGGGGATCCAATCCACTCTCCAGATGTGTACAGATTTAGTTTTTATTATTATTTTTTGTCAAGTTCTTGATTTACACCCATGTGCTAGATCAGATTTTGGCCTCTGGCACTGGAATTGGCCCTGATACTGTGGGCAGGCTCTGACTGGCAGGCTTGTCCAAATAAAGGTGGAAGCAGAGAAGCCATTGCCTGTGATTCCGGGCAGGAAACGAGCATCCTCCCTGTCCCTGCATGTGCTCAGGCCCCAAACAGACTGTTCACATGCAGTCTGTGGAGCCTGTTGTCATGCATCTCTCGCTCCAGAAAATTCCTGGGTCCTGGAGTGAGCCTTTCATGAGGCAAACAACTCTGAATAATGAAGAATCGCCCTGGTGAGCAGCTTTCCCAGGTACCATACGGCTCCGGCAGCTTATCCTGCATGGGGATGCCAGCGAGCTGAAGGGCTTCAGCACAACTGTTGCCCCTGCGACTCCCCTTAGCTGGGCTTTAACATACCCGAGTGCTGGGCAGCATCTCCAGACCCAGGTATCTGAAACACGGGGCCACCTCTCCATCCAGCCCGTGAAACTCTGGCTTGCACGCGCTCACGTGCTGCCGTAGTGGTTTAATTGCCGCCCCACCCAGCGCAGCCAGGAGCGGGACTTGCCGCGTAAGCAAAAGCTGGGGAATCTCGGCGCTGCGCACAGCGCTCCGCCAGCGCGCCGCTCGCGTTTTGGGAGAGCTTTTTTGTGTTAACCTGGAATCACCAGTGCCAAAAGAAACCAGAAAGGACGGCAGTTTGCTCCTTTGATCTTCTCTTCTCCTGCATTCGAGATGGCTGTTCTCCTGGGTGCAGGGCTCATCGGGGCACCGGAGCAGATCGTGCCGTGGTACCACTAACGCTTTCTCTCTCGGCAGGACTCAGAGTCGCTGGACGGCTGCATTCAGAGTACGTTATCAGCGCTCTACCCCCCGTTTGAGGCTACCGCAGCCACTGTTCTGTGCCAAGTTTTTGATGTGGTGGAGAAGACGTACCGTGGGGATGGACTGCGCTACCGCTCATCGGGGCACCGGAGCAGATCGTGCCGTGGTACCACTAACGCTTTCTCTCTCGGCAGGACTCAGAGTCGCTGGACGGCTGCATTCAGAGTACGTTATCAGCGCTCTACCCCCCGTTTGAGGCTACCGCAGCCACTGTTCTGTGCCAAGTTTTTGATGTGGTGGAGAAGACGTACCGTGGGGATGGACTGCGCTACCTCATAGACTTCCTGATTCCAGCCAAGCACATCCTGCAGTGCATTCAGCTGTGTAAGTACATCACGCTCTCTCATGCCTGCGAGGGCTTTCTTGGAGAGCTTTCTTTCTACTCTCCTATGTTGGCAACACGGTTGGCAAAAAGCGCTCGCGTGTGTACGGCAGCCTAGGTGGGAGGGCAGGCAGACAATTAAGAAAGAGTTGAGAAATTGTTACTGAAGCTTTAACCGTGCAGAGATCAGATGTAGAATGGTGCCCTCACCTTCCATAACAGGCAACACAGAACAGAAAGGCTTAAGGGGTTCAGAGAGGGAGGTTTAGTGAAGACTTTGCTGGATGTGGCTGACTCTGGTGGCTTCTAATGCCAGTTGTTCCCTGTGGATGAAGCTGTCGGGGTCCCCCCCGGATGCGTGGGGTGAAATGCTGCCAGTCGGTGTTTTTCCCAGAACTCTGTCTCTCCTTTGATGGTCTCTGGAACAGTCGCGAAGCTCAGTAGCCCTGAGGAGTCACGTTACATTTACTGCCAGAACGAGTCCAAGATTAACGCGCGTTACTGTTGGGAGTCTAAAATGTTAGAAACGATGAGTCAAATGTCTCCATCACAAACTTGGCTCAAAGTTTCCAACATGGGGGGGAAAAAAAAAGCAAGCAACCTCAACCACTTAAAACTAAGTCTCATTCTAGACTTCTTGTTTCTAAACCTAGAGGTGTGTGTGGCCAGGCTTTCAGTAGAAGTCACAGAATCCCAGACTGGGTTGGGTTGGAAGGGACCTTAAAGCTCATCCAGTTCCAACCCCCCTGCCATCAGCAGGGACACCTTCCACTAGAAGAAGTCCTCATGGTAGAGGGTGAGGGACTTCTGAGAGGAGGAAAAATATTAAATAGAAGCTGAAATAGTCAGTTACTTGTTTGTCTCAAGGAGGTGAAATGCTGAGGGGGAAACACCCACCAGGTGTGATGGATCCACGTAACAGCCCCTGGGAAGCGGTCACGTTGGAAGCGTTTGGTGCAGTGTTCGTTGTCACCAGCTTGGTGCCAGCCGTGTCTTTGTGAGCCCGTACAGGAAGATCCAAGGTTGTGTGTAAGGATTTCGGGGAGCTGCTCTCTCTCACCCTGAACACTCCAACAGGAATAATTCCATCGCTTTATCTATCTGTAGTTTCTAGTGCGATGGTGCACGGCATGGTTTGCCCTTTAAAGAAACAAAAAGCTTTTAGTTTGTACGAACTGGTAATTACTGCGAGACGTTTCACGGCTTTTCCCCAAACCACCTCCCTCCCCAAAGGAGGAGAAGGAGCGATTTCTCTCTCACCCTGAACACTCCAACAGGAATAATTCCATCGCTTTATCTATCTGTAGTTTCTAGTGCGATGGTGCACGGCATGGTTTGCCCTTTAAAGAAACAAAAAGCTTTTAGTTTGTACGAACTGGTAATTACTGCGAGACGTTTCACGGCTTTTCCCCAAACCACCTCCCTCCCCAAAGGAGGAGAAGGAGCGATTTCCCCCCTCCCTGAGCTCCCGGCAGCCTCCAAAGCGCCCGGCGGTGCCCTGGGCAGGTGAGGTGTGGAGGGAGGAAGGAAGGAGAGCTGCCAGCCTTGCGGGGAGCTGGGCCTGCGGGGCTGCTCTCCCAAAGGGGAGG
>NW_010324666.1:0-887 GCF_000700745.2 Antrostomus carolinensis | reverse complement strand
TTCTAACTTGGGAAGAGACAACTCTGCCTCTCTAGAAAACACGTTGTGCGATGGCACAGCCGCGTGTCGGTGACGGTGCCACTCAGCCACCCGGGATTTCACACCCAGCCGCCACGTGCAAGCACAATCTGATTTAACAGCCGTACTCTCACTTCAGCTGTCACACCACAGCCACGGCACGTTCGCTGTCGCAGCGTGCACAGCGATCTGCTTGCAAAGCAGAGCTGTTCCTGTAGCCAAGCTGTTTTCTCCCAGAACCAAAGGTTTCAAGTCAGAAATGACATATCTGTACACTGGTGTCCAGCTGTGCTGCACGCTCCCCAGCTGCCGCTCGCACAACCTCGACCACCAATTTAACCAAGAAGTTTGGTGCCAGCAGTAAAAGATTTTCCTTCAGGTGGCAGAAACTTCCAATAATCACTTGAATTTTGCAGTTTTGCAAAGGGAAGGAACAAAATTTAGGTTGCCCAAGGAAGTTGTGCCTGCTCCTCCCTGGAAGTGTTGAAGGCCAGGCTGGATGAGGCTTTGAGGAACCTGGTCTAGTGGAAGGTGTCCCTGCTGCTGGCAGGGGGGTTGGAACTGGATGATCTTTAAGGTCCCTTCCCACCCAAACCATTCTAAAATTGGAAGTATTTTTCCTTGCAAACTGCTTCCTGATGACTCCTGTTCCTAGCTGGACAATTCAAGACCACACTAAACTTACTCAACACTATATTTTTTTCCTTTTTCCCCAAAACACTTTCCATCATTTCACACACTCACACACAGCCTGTGGCTCCCCCCTCACTGAATCTCAGGGGTTTTTTTCTTTGCAAGAGTTCAGGTTTATGCAGCCAAAGTGGTCTGTTCAGTGGCCTTTTCTTACTGCCTTTTGTGAGAGGCTTCAC
>NW_010324665.1:24496-24975 GCF_000700745.2 Antrostomus carolinensis | reverse complement strand
CTGTGTGTGTGTCCACAAAAAAATAAAGGCAAACCCACAGGCACACGAACACTTCACATGTCAAAGCCGGCTCCTGCTGCTGCCTCCACGATGCTCTGCCACAGGCTGTCCCACCTCCCCAGGGAGGCACGAGACCAGCCTACCCAAACCCCAAGCCAAATATTTCAAGTACTTGCAAAGTTTTAAGTTAACCTTGTATTAGAACTTAAAACATTTTTTCTGATATCAGCTGATTCACCATATTTTATGGTTGGAACTACTATGACCAATGCGTCGTCCTTACACCTTCAATTAGCTTTGCAGCCACCATATTGTTAATTTTGCCACACAAGCGTAAGGAGGCAGTGACAGGACAAGGGGCAATGGGCACAAACTGGAACACTGGAATTTCATCACAAACTTAAGGAAAAACTTCTTCACTGTGAGGGTGTCAGAGCCCTGGGACAGGCTGGGCAAGGGGGGGGGGGGGGAGCCTTCCC
>NW_010324665.1:0-24458 GCF_000700745.2 Antrostomus carolinensis | reverse complement strand
TGTAGGGAACCTGCTTTGGCAGGGGGGTTGGACTAGATGATCTCCAGAGGTCCCTTCCAACCCTCACTATTCTGGGAGGCACTGCTGCTAATGCTCCTCTAAGTGATTTTCCTGAGATCACCGGGTAAATCAATGTCAGTCAGCAGTGCTGGTCCGACTGCTTGTCCCTGCTTTCACCAGCAGACCACAACGCTTTGCCTACCCAGATGTACTTAATTCAATTACCTTGGTCAACCCTATTGATTCATCTATGACTTACTACAGGAAATTGATTTTTGGCAGAGTGTACCAGCACTCCTGGGTTAGGATTTGTCACAATTAATGTGCAGTTTGGAACGGAGGTCTTCCAGCTTTACATGTGGATAATCACCGTAGTGTTGTCACCATGAAACACACTTGGACAAGCTGGTATGAAGACTGTTGTCACTCTCCAAACAATGACGTGTCCTTTAATACTGAAGAAATACTCATTTAACTACTGAGTCTGAATGTGCCAGCAAAATTACAGTAAGATAACAAAGGAAAAAAGCAAAAAGGAAAAGAAAACAAAAAATCCCATATGAAAACTTTGTATTTCTTCGTATTTAATTGTTTTCTCCAACAGATGGAACAGTGTTATTTTCCATCATCAGCTCTTGTTGCATTCTGCACTCTCATACTGCAGCTGAATTAATTCTTCAATTCTGCTTCCAGTGAATGCACTACCTATGTTTTTAGAAAACACATTACAACTTTTTATCAAAGCTATTTCCACCAAATGCAATCCAAATCCTTCTTCCAGTCTGTTACCTCCTGGAATGCAAATAACTGATTTTTAAAAGTTATGTTTAAACACTGAAGCAGTAATAACACAACACAAACATCCTCAGGAATCATTTCTGTTACAGTTCCTGTGGCTCAATACTGATACAGAAAAAACTTCACAGATGGATGCGGTCACAATTGCTGGCCTTTGATCATAAATACCCCTCAGTCTCCTACTTGAGGCAATTATATACTAAAGTAGAAAAAGAGGTTAACAGTTCTAGTTAGTTGGAAGAATGAGTAATTATTTCTAATAAGTATTTTCCAGATACTCCTCAAGCAGTAGGAGTAATATATATACTTCCACGTTTACAAATACAGACAAGGGCTTTAAATAAATTATAAAGTATTCAAGAAATCCTGCCTGAAAGATAAAATGCAAAAGGAAAATCAAGGTACAGATATGCAGTATCATTTTGTACCAGCAGCCATTGAACTATTTCGATATATTCCTACATTAATTTTAGATGGCACTTTACAACACCATAGTCTAAAGTTACATCGCAATCCCTGCACCACTATGAAAAGCTGGTCTCAAGTAATGCACAACGCTGAATTTAGTCAAGAACAATATAAAAGGGTTTAAAAAAGGAAACGGAGGAATAGCAAAGCATTAGGACATCATCTTGGGTTGTCCAGGCAGGCGTTTGCCCATGCCAAGGGATGCCACATCAGTCTGTCACTGCAGCACCAGCCTAAGCAAGCTGCTGTTCAGTTGTACGCAGCATCACAAACTGCTTTGCAGAGACCAGACATAAATCTCTCTAATTAATACCATTACAGAAGCTCTTTATAGTAATTTTTTTTGATTTATCAACCAGGAGGTACAATCAATCCAGTACTAGCATACTATGCATGATGGCTTATAAACATTTTTTGCCAATTAAAGTGTTGTAGATTACTCACGGCCAAGAAGGTAGGAATACATTCCCTTCTCCATCATTTTTAAAGCAGAAAGAAATATTCACAGACAAGGGCAAAAAGCTGCTACAGTGAAAGAAAACAATTTTAGAAACAAAGAACTTCTCTTGCATCAATATTCCAGCAAATCTGACCACGTAAACTATCCATTTGACAGAGCATTTTGTGAAGTAAGAAACCCACTCCTCAAAGAAACGCAAGTCACAGAGCACAGATCAATAACCAACCCGGCATCTAAAGGGAAGGGAGGTTCACCCTGATCACATAATGCTATTTACTAATGTGCACAGCAACAAAAAAATCCCTTCTCAATTAGAGAGAAGATAAAAAAACTACAAATATTCTTACAGAGATAGAAAATATAATCAGAAACCATTAAGAAGTTATTCACATGGTAAATAATCAATAGCTTAAATGCAAACTGTTTTAGAATCAAAGCAAAAAAAATGATTGCCTTGTAGCAAGAACCCTGCCATTTTTCCTGTTAAAAAAATTTATAAAATCAGTCTTATGCTTTGTTTTCACATGCTCTGCCTGTATCTTACCACCACAGAAGCAAGCATCTGATGACAGCAGATGGTACAAAATTCAAACTCAGAATCCATGTCAGAGGGTGGCTAAAACCTTACAGTGTCAGGAATCTTTGCAAGGAAAAGACAGGAGCAGCAAGAGATCATGTGGTTGGGGTGGCACTCCGGCAGGCAACAGGGATAAGGAACCATGAACAAGCTTCTGTGGTGGAAAGATTAAGAGGAAAATTTACTTAACCAGAATATGTACAACATGGCAAAGAACCATCAAATTTCAAACCCACGGCTTGATCTTTCATGTGAGAAGCAAGACTTAGAGTCAAGAGGTCGCACAGGACAACTCAGAACCATCAGCCATGGGGTGTTTTGCTGCATTTGCTGCTTTTCCATACAAACACCCTCTCCCCTCCCCGGAGAAAAGCAGGTGATGCCATCCCAATAACTGGTCACACGTCCAGATACAGAAAATCCTGGAGCTATGCTTCTACAGAGGAGACTGGCAGACACACAGGAGCCTTTTAGATGAAGTGAAGATCTACCAACCAAGGTCTGAGCATTCAAGGACTGGTGGGTCCTCTGAGGGTCATTCAACAGCATTTCAGCAACACACAGGTTTTCCTCCACGGGCCTCAATCTTGGTAACACTGTCACTTTCATTAAGTTAATTAGCTGGGACTTCACATTCCCATTAATAACAGAATATCATGACCTACACCTGGAGATGTGTTTCTGTGGGTAAAGCTGCCCAGGTGTCTCAGTGGCTCCTGCAGAAAGTCCTCCTGCTCCTTCACACCCAGCTCACAGCTACAGGCAAGACTTGGCAAGGAACAGAGCATTAATCCGAGGATTTGATCTGGGAGAACTCTGTTAGGCTCAGTCAATTCCACTTTCTCCTCCAGGTGATCTCCATACATTTATACACACAGAGGAATCCCTCGCAGCCCACAAGCACAGCAGGGAGACCTCCGTGAGCACTGGAGACCCAGCACAGCCCCAGCACACCCACCATCAAACTGGGAACATCTGGGGCACAGCAGGTTGGGAAGCCACAAAAAGAACTTCAAATTAGGACTGAGCCTCATTGAGGACACCCACTTTCAGTGCTAAAACTGAGATTAAATCTCAGAGGAAACCCACTGGACTGTGGTTCCTCTGCAGACAGGACCCCAGGAACTGTGCTGCACATGGACCATTTAACCCCATCTTATTTTTTGGCTAACTTTTTATTTTTTTCTTCTTTATCCTAAGCCTGGCTAGCTTTTTCAGCATGACTGTATCAGTTCCGGAGTGTAATTTTTCACCAGAATAATTTTCCTGATAACCTTCTGAAGATATTTCCCTTTCAAAGGCACAGAGATGCTCGCCAGCAGCGCTCCATTTACTGCTGTGTAACCAAGCTATTTACTCCTGAAAATGTATCAACGTAACCCAAATCAATAGTTTAGATTTTAAACTAAATCAAGATCACAGATATATTCCACTTGTGTGTTGATTTATACTGTTCATGTTTGTAATTTTGCCTGTGGCCAGGCTCAGCACTGACTTCACATTCAGTTCATGCACCTTCGCAATCACTATTTAATTAGCTGTTATGTTTCCCTCCTGCTGCCCCACTACCTGGATGACGTGTAAATTATCTGCTAAAAAAAAAAAATAAAAACTGTTTATACTTATCTTTGTTTTGCTTGGCAATTTGAGACTGTTGAGCATTTAATTTAATAAGGTCAAGTTTTGCATAGCATTACATTATGTAAAATAATTACATTTTTAAAATTACTGCTATACAGAAGATTATGGAGAAACCTGTTAGTGCTAAAATTATTCTATTTATGTAGATAAAATTTGAAGTTTATTAATGAAAGTTTGCAGTGAAACAGCTGTTCTGCTGATTAAATAAATTATGACTAAGTTTTCGTGTTAGCTTCCTGGAGCAGGCAGCTATTAAAAAGCTAGACAGACTAATCGTAAAAAACCCTCAAAGTCCAGAAAGATGCACAGCATATTACACAAACACGTGCAATTATAAGCAGAATTCAAACCCTCTGATATCTTAAGTGGCTTTCAGACTTTAAAAAAAAAAATTCCTTTTTGTTTGGAAGAATTGTGGGGAACTCCTAACACTATGACCTGTCTTAACGTACTTACAAATTTCAGATAGGAGAACATTTAATGATGTTCGAGTTCGACTTATCAGAAAATTTAAATGAGCAAGTGAATTAGGAATGCACAAAAAACTGTCCTTGATGAAATGGGCTAGTTTTTCAGCTTTGTACCTCATTTCCAAATTTGCAGTATGTCACAAGTAGAGAAGAAAAAGAAAAAACCAACCAAACAAAAAATCCCACAATTGTCCCAATTTATTTCTCATGCTCTAAAAAAAAGCTCCATACATGGAGCAGGAGGATGGTATCGGCCTCTCCCTGGGCTGTTGGCATTATTATCCATTAGCACAGAGAGCTGGAAGGTCAAAAGAAAAAATGTAAATGCCTCAAGATAGGCTGATGCACATTTAAGCTTAGCTTAGTCAAAGAGATGAAACAAGATTTGATACAGCTGTAATAAACTTGAAAGGTTTCCAGCAAAGATGCAGCACAAGTCAAAAGCCAGGAAACTTAACCTGAATACATAATGACCAAATCATATGTCAAAGTATTTCGGTTTTATGGGCAGGTACAAATTCATCTGATTATCTAAATCTTCTCAGGCTTACACAGATCCAGCTTCTTTAAAAGAAAGAACACATAATAACTCGAGTGCCTTGTGCAGTGTAATAGAAACATTATGAAACACTGTACCTTATTTTCCCAGATCTACAGAGGACTGCAAAGCTAATGCAAACAAATATTTGTTTTCTGAGAAGCTACTGTCAAACCTCTGAGAAACAGAGGGCACAGCACTCCTCAGCAAGAAGCCAACCCATGCAACCAGCATGTTAAGATCAGGCAAGATAATTGCTGCAAGTTCTTCACTGTAGACAATTGAGTGGTAATTTTTTATATATACAAACACATATCTGTATATACACAGACACATGCTGCTGGTTTTTTATTTGAGATTTATTTACCTTTTAAAATAAGATCAACGTTAAAATCCAGGGAGGCCCACGAGATGACCTTGCCTGACTTCCTGCAGTGTACAAGCCACATATTTTCATTCATTTACGTTTGACTGAAGCTCTTTGCTCCTCTGCTGCCAGAAAATCACCTCCATTCAGTGAGCTTCCACAATTATTCATCCTGTGAAACCACTGTGCCTTTCTTCATTATTTCCACTTCTCATTTCAGTTTGCGTCCCATGCTGCATGTCATATATCCCGGTATTAGACTGAGTGCCCTTATGGTGCCCGTATTTTCACTGAAGGATTGTACAACCCCTTCCTGATAACCTTCACACCCAGAACTCCTGATCTTACAGAGTGTGACGTTTCATTCCATACACCCTTGCAGCCCACTGGGGCTTTCCATCTTATCCCTAAATTTGCGAGCTCTTTTCCAAAATGCTGACATCAGCACTACTGACCTCACTGATGTCTGACATAAAAACCCACCTTCTTACTCATCCTACTTAAGAACACCTTGCACACACACTCATACACTTCACGAGCCCTTTCTGTCACAGTATCTTACTGGAAATCCAACCTTTTCACCACCACTTGTTCCAAGATGTTATTTTCTCATTTGCAAGTATATTTATGCATGCTTGTGTACATAACCTCACAGAATCATCAACTGGTTTGGGTTGGAAGGGACCTTAAAGCTCATACAGTCCCAACCCCCCTGCCAGCAGCAGGGACACCTTCCACTAGACCAGGTTGCTCAAAGACTCATCCAACCTCAAATCTGATTAGCTAGTATTAATTAACCCACTGACAGTATGATCAAACACTTTGCACCCCCCTGTACCTAACTTACTTTGCCTTGCACTCCACACTCTGAGTATCTGAAAACCGTGAATTTTATCAAAATCAAATCCGTACACAACCCCATCAAAATCACTCCATGTGATCATGGTCAGGCTTTGCGTTAATTCTGACTTCCAAAAATTTGTTTAAATTCACACTGCACATAAGACCATTTAAAATATCTTTTCAAATAAAACTTAAATCCCAAAACTCCTCCACCAACAAAAATCCCACAGCCTATCCGTTTAGAGAGAATCACAAACCCATCCACTTTCCAAGGCATTTTTATATCCAGGTGCTTTTTATGATGGAGCTGACTTTGTCTTTGGCTCCCAGTATCCCAGAGTGCAGCAGGTTAAGGACACAGTCTGGCACTTACAAGGCACATGCAAAAGTTTAAAGTGGAGGAAAGTGAAAGAATTTTGCTGTAAACTGACAACTGATCATTTGAATAACACCGTAACCACCACAGAAACGTAACTGTACACATGAATAGAAGCATCTGAAGCACATGAATAGAATAGCATCACCCCCCCCATTTCCCTCATCGTGAGCTTTGCAGGTAAACACATGAATTTAATCAGTACGCACTGAATGGGAAACTGTAGTTAAGGAAATTAAATGAGGGAGATTTGGTAAAATCTTTTGAGCGCCCAACTAGCAGCGATTAGCTGGGTGAGGCTGGGGGAGCAAATGTTATCTATACATCTCTGTGCTGTACATTTCTTTAATCTGTTTACACAGGCTTTAAAAACAGATGCTGACAAATAAAACTCTTCCTTTTTCCACAATCATTTTGTGGTGTTTCTGAATTTAAATAGCACTGAACAATCACAACTCAAGTAGTTCATACCATAAAATATGAGTACGCTACCACTTTTGCTCCTTAAAATGCAAACTCACCCACTTCACGATCTTTGTGGACGTCAGTGGCAAAAAGCTGGGCAAAATCTCAAATAAATGATATAGCCCCAAATAATGATAAAGTTTCTTCTCTCCCAGGATCAAGAGAAAAAACCCCAATCCTTTTAATGGAACTAAACTGCTTATGCAGTAAACATTCCCTGTAATCCAACTGCATCACTGGAGTGATATGGTCCCACTGCTTGCCTGGGAGAATTCAGTTCTGTAGAGATAAGACCTCCCACACTTAATCCCTCCATCGACATTTATGGACAAAACAGCAGCCCTGGGTTGTCTGGTGAGTTGAGCTATTTGTGTAACGCCCGTTACCTCATGAGCTTCACAGAACACATACCTGCCTCCTGCGCATCGCTGCTGCCGGGGCAGGAACACCTCACAGGTGGCATCAGCCACAAGCTTATAGAGCAAATGACCTACTAGTATGAACAAAGACTCAAATTCATTCTGGCAGTCTTCTGAAGTGTCCGTGTGTGGGTTAAGATCCTGTCAACATGGGGGGTTCAAGTTTAAAGACTACAAGACAACAACTATCAGTTGCATGGAATGTTGTGAGTTGAAGGGACCCACCAGGATCATCCAGTCCAACTCCTGTCCCTGCACAGGACAATCCCAACATTCACACCATGTCCCTCAGGGCCTTGGCCAAATGCTGCTGGAATCTTGTCAGGCTTGGTACCATGAGCACCTCCCTGGGGAGCCTGTTCCAGTGCTCCACCACCCCATCTGTAACTGCTCTCTGCAGCATCACACCAGACTCAGCATTTAAGCAACTACATCTCTTCCAACATCCTCTGTCTCCTGGAGACTGCAGTCCAACTCTGGAAATACTCATTTAGGTGCAGAAGATTCTTCTTGCAGTGGATTTTACTGGATTTACACCCAAAGGGCTCCAGAAACATCTATCCTACACATTTCATTCCCAACCCAACAGGAACACTATTTCTAGCAATCTAAGATACACACAAACCACACTACCCAGGTAAAAACAGACTTCAAAATATACTTATTTTGTTTTCTAAGGACAAAAGAATCCCTTCCCTGTGGTTTAAGAAGATCCACCTGATTCCTCAACTCTACACATAGTATAATACTACTATGAGCTCAGTTCCTTGGGAGGCTGGAGGGGAGGAGATTAATAAGGAAAAATAGTAATTTGTGCATATTCAGTTTTAGTATGATCTGGTTTTACATAAAAATAGCATCACCTTTACACCTAACTCTTCTTGCATTTGTTAAGTCACACAGCTGCTTGAGCAATTAATGAAAATTAAGTCTTTCCAATAGCTAGATCTTGTATTTAGGTTAGCTAGAGCAGTAAAATACATTACACAACCAAAGTCAATCCTTTCTTCTTAATTGACATCAGGCATTACCAGGCCAGTAATTATATTTATTCATCTCCATTAAAGGACAGAGTGATACTGACTGGCTGCATAGTTCAGTCTACAGATTCCTTATTATTCTAGAGCTCCATTTAAAACTTTAAACAGTAAAAAACACTTTGGTATTCATCAACTCCAACCTCTCCTACTCCAAGCAACACCAATCTAGGTCAGGTCATTTGGGGTTTTCCTCTTCATAATTTTGATCCTTCTGTAACATGTTGATGAGAGACTGCAGAGATGAGAAACTCCACAGTTACCTGCACGACTTCACCTTCTTCCTTTTCACTCAAAGCTGAAAGAAAAGCTTCAAACTAAATCTGAAGCTGCAACAAGACGAACTTAAAAGGCACTATAGCAGACAGGGCCATGGAGTTCCTTAGGCACCTCTCATTCCCCCTTATCTTTTTATGGATCAAATAAATCAGGAAACGTGTACCAAAGGTAAATCTATACAGCAGAAAAACATAAAGCCTTGCACAAGCACATCGAAGCAGTAGGAAGAAAACACACCTCAATGTGCCCGAGTTACCAAGCGCATTAGCCCCAGGCAACTGAGCTGCGTTCCACCAAAAAGGACTCATCTATATTCCCAAGAAAACTTCTTATTTCAAAGGAAATGTCTGGGTTCCCATGATGTCACTACGTGTCACCGCAATGACTAATAGCAGGAACACAGACAAGTCTACTTGTGAATTGTAAACGGAGCACACATCAATAGCCAGCCCAAACTTTAAAGGGTGATGATACATCTTTCAACCTGTCAGGAGGGATAATCTAGGTGTCAACCCCACTCCAACACAGGGTACACCTGGAAAAAAAAAGACAACCAAAAAAACACAGAACCAGTTTTGTTTTAAACACATTTCAAAGCTTAAGCCACATCTTGTTTACCCTTTGAAAAGACAAAAATCTTCTCAAAACTTTAAAGAGCTAATCAGCAGAGAGCCAACTTTAAACTGCTTTCTTAATGTACAGAATACTCTGAACAACACATAATAAAGAATGCTCCTTAGTAAGGAACCTAACGAGATCTTTTTGTTTTGTTTTAAACACTTCTTAACCAATTTGCTGAGCCAGAAGAACCTACCAGAGATCTCTATTTATGCAGCACCAGACACTACAAAGCATCACAGTGGTCCCACCTCGGTGACTTGGGCTGTCAAGGCTGAGCCCCTCAAACTTGTCCAGGTTAGGTAAGCAACTACAGTAAATCATTGTCAATAAAATAGACTAATTACCATTAATTTTTTCTAATGACTATATTCAAATTAGCAACTCATTTTAATGTGGCAAAACAGAAAAAAATATTTTTTATTATTTTATTCTTAAAACCTTTTCAGGTCAAAGGAAAGTCCTACGTAAACACTGTGCCCACTAGAGTATGACCTTTTAAGTTAACTCAAGTTAAAATAAATAAAGGATTTACTTGTAAGATCTCCAAGAATCCCCCAAAATAGTTTCATTTTCAGCAAGGAATCACTTTTTTCCCCACCCTAACAGAAAGAAGGTAACTGCACACAGTGCTTAAGACAACTGTGGAGTTATCAACACGACTGCACAAGAGAAACACTGGAAGATCCTACAATGAAGAAATTAATGCTTCAAGTTGCTGACAGATACTTAAACTTAAATGAGGGGAAAAAAATAATAATAAAATATATATATATATCTGTATACACACTGCTGTATTTGTCTGCAAAACCATGGCAAAATATTGCACATACTGAGGTTTGCACATATTGGGGTTTATTTAAAATACATGGTCACTAACCCAGTGCTATACATGAAGAGTTGTGTACACTAAATGCATGTGCTGTAACTTCCATACAAAAGTTACATTGGCTTCCTCCAAAATCGCTTTGTCCATCTCCCACATTTGTGTTTATATAGTGCCAGGCAAAAAGACAACGTTCCAGTTAAACCAGCGCTATGTTTTTATTACTTTAATTACCTGGCAGTATTTAGTGAAGAATTGTTCACAATACATGAAAGGTGATTCACAATTTAAAAAAAATTAAAAAAATAAAAAAATTTGAAATTTGGTCCCTCCTGAGAAGATGAAAATTACAAAGATATGAAGAAGCAGAGAGGTCAAGCAGCAAAACTTGCATTTATTTCTTCTCAGTGGTTGTGCCTTTGCACACACACCCTCCCAACCACCCCAGAAAAATGCCATTTTTACTACCCTGAGTACATGCAAGAGAATCTACATAAACAGCAGCAAAACTATGTGCTCAGACAGCTTTTCTGAAATAAATTACTTTCAGGGAATTTCTTTTAAAGAAGAATAATTGACCATCATATATCATAACTACAGTACGCAGACACCTGCACTGCGAGAAATGCTCCACAGCAGGGAAGATACAGACTTGCCTGCTACACTATATACGTGAATTTTAACAAATAAATATTATAATGCTATGGTATGGATCAGGGTTTTATTTCTTTTTATGATTTTTATTATTAAAGATTGCTGCAGTTCTGAAGGGAAAAGAGATGGTTGGCAAGACTTGAAGCTATTGGGGGAAAAAAATTTTCAACTGACACAAGAAGTCTCACGCTGGAGGGCAGATAAAATATGTATAAGTTCTACTGAGTTCATAGATTCTTATTTTTTTGTCATTATCAACTCACTGCATTTTTGTGTGGTCTGTTTCTTTGCAAAATAAACTGTTCTCCTGGCCCCAATGTCACTGCCCATACCGTTTCCTCACATCTCTTTTGAAGGCAGCACTGCTTCTCCAAACTACTACTTCATAGTCTTCTCCAACCACAGACACTGTCCCACAACTGCTGTTCCACACGCCCACCTAATAAATAAGGTGTAAATGTTTATAATCACATCTTTTTTTTTTTTTCTTCTTCTTTTTTTTGTCCCTCTTCTAATATTAAAAATAAAGCCTGCCCACTCATGCCTGTGGATCTTCTGGCAAATAGGAACCTTAGAGTTAAGATTATGAGCTCTCCGGGATGGTAGAAAAGTCCTTCTTTGGGCCCCTATTAGTTTTTACCACTCAACTAAGAAAATTAACTTTTCATCAAAAGATAATAATAAGGAAAAGCTTGCAACAACTGCACCTGACACAAAAAAGCCACAGTGGTGAAGGTTTTTGCTGGGTATTATTTTCTGATGGGGAGTGTTGTTTATCTGTACGTACACTAACCATACAGGGAGAGGAAAGGAAAGACTGATGGAAATCCTTCAGCTAAAGGTTTATCAGATCAGAGGAGGCAATCACAGTTAAACTCCAGACACCCTGAAACCCAGAACAGACCATCACTCTGGATAAGCTTCTTAGAAAGTAAGATCCCAAAGCAAAGTTCATAGCTGGCCCTGGTCAGGCAGATGATCTGAAGGACACTTTTGGGCAGTCAAACTAAAATGAGGAGCTGTTTGTGACATAAAGCTGAGTCACAGCTCTCTAAATGAGGAAATAAGAACGGTTACAACACTAGTGCCATGCTAAAGCTTTGATTCTCATCTGGATGATTAATTCCCAATCGGGAAACCAGAAATGGAGAACACATTTCTCCAGTAATGCTCATAAACATCTACTGATCTCATTTTGATCAGTGATAAACACACCTTGTCTCTCAAGAGCCCTTGCAAGAAAGGTTTTTGTATTTCTTACTGACTGGTGTTGGATGATCCAAACCGAATCAAGACAGCTTCTGCACAACCCTGATGGCACCTCCATGGTCTCTGCCCACGGCCCCTCACACCACATCTCCAGGAAGATGAGTAGGTTTAACCTCCCGCTGAGTTAGCTGGCAGAGCGACAAGGGTTACATGCCAAGCTATTCTTAATCCCAGATGATCCTAATTACAATCCGTCACTAGGTACTGGGCAAATTACATTTTATTTTTATCAAAACACTCCCACCTCCCACCCCGGCCTGTTACATTGGCCATTCACCAGACTCTCCAAATGATATTGTTAGGAGGACAGTGGAAGCATCTAAAAGAAGCTTTTATAAAAACACATTTCAATTGCTGAGAAAGAAGCATCCAGTCTAATAAACTCGTCCTTTGATGCCATTTTCATAAAGTCACAGAAAATAGTGAACATTTCCATAATAAATCCAGCTCACCCCTTGTCTGTCTGCACCACAGCAGCGTGGGCAAGTTGTCCCTCCAGTAAAAATATTCTTGTAGCAGAAGGCAGAGCACATGGTGAAGACACAGACCTGGCCCCAAAGGTCAGGGCTATGTGGCCACCACCAGGACATGGAGAAACTTTTCCAAATGGCAAAAAGAGCTGAGGTCTTTGTGAGGACCAAACACACATTATGAAGAAATCATCAGCTAAAGGTTAGTCCATAACTTGTACGCTCCAGAAATGTTAAAGCTTTGCTCCCACAGAACCGTGCCACCAAGTGACATTTCGGTATATTATAGCGACATTATGGGCTACATTTTTCATTTCACAGCTTCATTCCACATGTTGCCAACTTTACATCAACTAATAAATATTAGAGAAACTGCTGACCAGAGACCTGTTACAGAAATTCCAGACACTGGATTTTTTTTTTTTTTTTTTTAAGTTTTTCTGTTAGGAAAGTCTCTGCATTCCTAAGAAAGCAGATGTACCCACTTTCTCTCAAGTAAATCTGAAGTCTTGAAAACAATCATTTCTAAAATGAGTATTCTTCATCATTCTGACAAAACCTAACTAAAGAACAACTTAAATGTATAGCACCTAACAGCAGCATTTTCAGATTTATGTTTATATCCAGCAACTATTTTTCAATGACATATACCTGATTTATCCTTACAATAGCACTATTATAACATAAAAGTTGAGTTTCTTGCCTTATATCCCACTAAATCAGCATCTCCCAGAAAAAAGAATCCTATATAATGGCTTTTATTACTAGACCTTAAAAATTATTTAACATATTGGATGTTCACCTAGCATTACACTGACACTTATGTAGTGTTTTTAAATGAAGTATCAATGTCCTTCTGAGCAGTCTAGCTGCTGGAATTCTTCACTGCATGTTACAAGTCTTGAAAAAATTTCTAGGTTTTATTTTATTACTTACAATTAAAAAATATTCCCCATATAAAACGCAATTATCGGACAAGCAGAAAGCAGCAAATCAACTCCTCAGAGTGATGGTAAAGATATAATCCCTGTTCTGACAGTCTGTATAGCAATATTTCATGGTAAATGCTAGAAACTGTACCTCACTTCCCTAAATATCTCACAGTTCTCACAATTCAGTGAGAATCACACCTAAGAAATCATTTCACCTAAAATTACAGCACACCCTATTACTAACAAGCTCTGCTTCTTCTGTAAACATGCACAGCCCTCAAGAGTACTTTGAAATAAATTAAAGTGTACAGTATTATGAACATACCATATTAAAACATTTAAAGTTTAAAATCTTTCCATAGCCTGTACTTTTTTAGATCAAAAGGGATAAATATCAAAGGCACCGTGAGAACCTCCACAGTTTATTTTATGGGGCCCATCATAGGACATGTTATTAAAAAAATCTCAATCATTCTTGTTGACTTCACAGTCCCATAAATTTTGTGCCCATAGTTTTGCACAAAACAAAACAAAAATAAAAATACTTTACCACAATTCATGTTCTGAAACACTTTAACTTTGAAACACTTCAGCCTTAAAGCTACAGCATCCACCTGGTAGTATTCACAGTGGTGATATCTGTGATTCTTTCACCTTTCTCTATTTCTCCTTTAGGAAACTCTATCTGTTTCCTTAGACCAGATAAAAAAAAAAAACAAAACCACATTTTTCATCAGGTTGTGGATAAAAGCACATGCAAGTACCAAAGCATTTATATACTCAACAAATGTAGTATTTGCAAAAAAGGTCAATCCGGCTGAGCACTCAATCTATGGCTATAAAATTTTTTTTAATCTTATTTTAAAACAAATTCATCTGAGATGAACCCAGACAAAGTCCTAAAATTAAAGGTACTTTAAAGTTATTAATCCCAAATCATCCAACTCTCAGTATTGCAGCTCAGTAACAATCATTCTGTTTCAATGGATGAAAAATCAGCTCTCTGGAAGGCAGCCACTGAAATCTCTAGCTAGAGGCTTCTCAAAAGGAAAGATAATTATTTTGGAAGGGAAAGTTACTTTTTAAAATAAAAAAATAAATAATTTTTAAAAGGCATTGAAGCATTTCTTCTATATACTTTTTTTTGCAAGAGCACCCAGCCCTAAGCCTCAGTCAAGGTGAGTTTAAGAACACAAGTAACATCCCATAATTTCAGAGCTAAAAACACATCCATGATCTATTTCTGAATAGAAAAACTTTTATTTTTCAGTAGTAGCGGCAGACTTGTTTGCAAATTCACTTAATTTAAGTCTGTTTCTCTTTCTTCGGTCCCAATAACAGTTGCCCAACAACCAGTCAAAATCATTGTATTTTCCTTAATTTCTATTCAATAGAAATAACTTAATTGCAGCTAGCTCTTCATCTGCAATTCTGCAGCACTCCTATATACCAGCCATTTTGTTTTCAGCATCTAACACCAAAAACCAGCTGTCTCCAGCCTATTTCTCTATTAGCATATCAGATAATTCAGAGAAAAATCAGCTCAGAAGCAGAACGGAGCAGTAAGGGCTGATTTTTATTATGGGAAATATACTTCACCCAGAAAGGACTGTTACCTGATTTTTCTGAATCACTACTGCTGGCTTTGATTCAGCAAGACTGCTCTTTCCTTATTAAATCATCATCACTAACGTACCTATGCTATCCTCACACTTCCCGAGTAGTTAACCGTCAAAAAGAGGGATGAAATATTGTGATTTTAAACAGAATAAAGCAGTTGCACTGTACAGCGAGTATTTTTTATATTATCAATTAATGGGAAAGAGGGCACTCATTTGATAGAGTCATTACAGTTGCATTTTGCTGGACCATCTAACCATGAATAATAAAGATGTGAAGACTAACAGGGGCTCTTCTTCCCTTTTCAAGGGTGTCCACATCAGGGAGCAAAGAGAGAACAATTCAGCACCTGCTTTGACTGCAACATCCTGCTGTCCAAATGCCAATTACCAAGTGTTCTCGGAGGGGGTGGCACTGAAGTCCAAAATGAGAAATTTCAAAAGCCAAATTTAAATACATTTTAAGACTAATGGTGAAAACTTTTTTTTTTTCCAGAAGCTTCTGTCTTTGCTGCAAGGCTTTTCATCAGCCCACGCTTAAAAAAAATCTCAAGGAGCTGTGATCATTTCACACTTAACAGACTAATTTGAAACTTTATTCTTTTCTTTCTTCTTTTTTTTTTTTTCTCCTGGAAGATTTCAAACCATTTATCCTTGTTTTGCCCATATAACCCAGAGAACACATCTGGTATAATCTGGTCATGCAGAGCATGCTAAGGTAGTGCAGTGACACCATTAAGGACTAAGATTAAAATATTCAGGATACTTCCAGATAAGAAGTAACTGGGGGATGTAACAGTCCGAAGGAGATGTCTAACTGAAGCTATTACTATTAATAAACTTCATTTTAGTTCTTAAATAAAACAAAACCAGTCAAATTCATAGCCTTGCTGTTACCATTCCTTCACAGTGCTGCGAGAGGACACAGATGAACTCATTACTGCTACACTTTCTAATGGGGATAATTCACCTTCTTTTGTTTCATCTGCAAATCTCAGTTATATAACAACCAAGAGACAAGAAATGGCTAAGAATAGGGGAAAGCAACAATATATAGAATATACCTTCAGATGTACTCTTGCTGCTACTGGAAACTACTTTTAGCACCTATAAATCTGATGCATCATTCTAATTTTATGCCAGAGTTACTAGTAAGTGGCATCTGAAAAAAATAAGATGATTCAGGCATAGAGAAGACGCAGGGATGTCTGTCTTTATTCAGAATATTTAATTGAACCAAGAAATACGCACTATAGAGCATTATTAAATTCAAGCTGGAGTTTTCTTCCTTGAACTATAGTTTACACTGCAATAAATAAAGGGTGGGGAACAGGTATGCATGATAAATGAATCAAACAGAACAAAATTTAATTAATAAATATATTATTATACTTCAGGAATGTAAGCAAAAAAAATAAAACATGTAATCATCCATTTATAAATAAAACAAACTCCTTAAATACAATATTAAAACTGTCTGGCCAGGCGTTAGCTAGACTTAAAAAGTCAACATTTTCATCACAACCACCATTCTATTTATTCAAGGTCATGATCACACCCAAACCCTGATGATATTAACCCCTCAGCCCTCTTTGCCTTCCCTCTCCAGAGTCAAGGTTTAGCAGCCTAAATGGAACAACCCTTTCACAATAAATACATATTTCCCCCTATATTTTGGCTATATAGACATTGCATTTTCACATGTTTTAAAATAAGACATCTTATCAAAAACCTAAAAGTTAACAAGTCAAATTCAGCAACTTCTCTCCCCGACTGACAGTGCAGGACAGGTTAAAATGACACTGTGGACACGGTGACTGCACCAGCCCCATGTTTCAGGCAGTGACAGCAATTCCAGCTGCGCCAGGGAATCCAGCCCCTTCTCTGCACCCCTCAGCTCGGTACCCCCCATGACCAAACCCCATGAATCAGCATTAGAATAGTCGCAGCATCCCACATACCAAATCCTCTTTAAAATCTGTGTATTCATAAAACAAACACCTTTCTCACTAGTAATGATACAATATGAGAACAGACTTACCTAGGCTGTAGAACAGAATTATATTTTTACTTGTTGTTAATAAGTTTCACAGCAAAAGGATTACTACCACTGCTTAATGATCTAAATAATATAAAGTTAAAAATAGATACGTAGATAAGCAAACCATAATGTAAAAACTCAGCTTTATCTAAGTCTTCCTATCTCTGTGTCCTTGGGATCCTCGTGACCCCCATCCCAATCCCTACTTCCTTCCTCAGTGTGCAACAACAGATTTTTTAAAGTATTTTATTTGAAAAAGAAAACCAGTAACAATTTAAATAAAGCCTTATTATTCACAATGCAAACTAAACAGTGCATTATGCTTATCAATAAAATATGAAGTGTTCATTCCCCTGATTTTCCACATCTCGGCTAAGACTGCCCTGTTAATACTCACTGGCATTATTATACACATAAAACCAAATTAACAAACAAAAAAGGTGGAGAAGAACAGGAGGAAAAAAGGATGAAGAGACATGCAGGGTTTGTTTCATTTTAAAAAGGAAAGAAAATAATCTTGATTCTCATAACTAATAATTTAAAAAACAACTCTTTTCTACATGTAAATCAACACTTCCACACGACATTTTGTAAACATTTAAAGACGAGAGGCCCCCACACATTTTCATGTACTTTTAAGCTTAGAGAAAGGCTACACAGCTTTTAAAAATTTTTAACATCTGTGCTCTAACACTTTGAACTTCATCCTGAAGCAGCAAAACAAAAGATCCCCCAAGCAGCATTAACCTCTTCAGCCTTCCTCATCATCCCCTCCCTCGCTCAGTGACACAAACCCACCTCCGATTCATGCCGAAGGTTATTCCAAACTCCCAGCACCGTGTTGCTGGTTTTCCAGGCAGCAGAGCAGGAGATGATGATGATGGAGACAAGAGCTGCAGCCGTGGTCCAGCACAACCAGCCCCGGGTGCTGCCACAAACCCTGGTCGCTCCTGGAGCAGCTCCGGGCGCTGCTCCCGCTTTCCCTCATCGCGTCTCTTGGGCAGAGCGCAGGCAGCTGCTCACCAGAGATGAACACGCCACCAGCCCAGCCCCTGCACGCCTAGTGACTTGCAATTTCTTAAATTAACATCATGGAAAATGACTTTTAAAATAAATAAATAAATAAACAAAGCTAGTAAACCTTACTACACACAATCATGTGTGACTGTGTCAGACTACATATTTTCTTTTTTTTTGTGCATTACCTTAGCAGTTAAATTATTTTAAATATAAGCTGCAATTTTTCAGATTTCATATAATGGAAGAGAGATGCAAACTCATTCAATGTAAAAACCTAAGGAAAACTTTAATCAGTGAATAGCGCATTTGGTATCTTCACGTTGTTAAGGTTTCCTACAGAGCAAGCCATCTGTTTTGGGGTAAAACCATCACTGTTTGCAATATGGAGACATTCTAATTAATGAAGTAAAAATAGCAATTTGGCTTAAGAGGCTTTGGCAATTCATAAACATACTTAAGTCCATCCATTTATCATCCAAGTTCCTCTCTCATCAAGGAAGGTCATTTGAGCAGAGTACAAATTATGATTTTATTTTGTTTATTGCAGGAGCTGCAACACTGATCCAGAGAAGCATCACCCAGCAAGTGACTGCGCTGCTCAAACATCTCAGCACTTCTCCAAAAATTGGCTTTTTTTTTTTTCCCCCCTCCTCCTGCTACATTTCTATGGCAATAACTCAATTTCTTTAGGACCACAGCATGGACACTTGCTGGAAGAGTGTATGATAACACATGCACTTCATAAATATACCTCTAAATGGAAAGGTCCAGTGCCTGCCTGTTAAATATCCCAGATTAACTACACAATTTGCTTATTGCTTATGAAAAAAAACCACCAAAAAACCCACCCACATGGCCAGGGGCCACAAGGCTCCCAAAGAGCAACTGCAGAATTAAAAAGGAATTTTTTTTTCCCCTGTGTAAGTATGTTTGTGTTTATTTTTATTACTGCAGTGCTTGGAAGCCTGAATTGAAATTAGGGTCCTACTGTGCTGGCAGCTTGTACAAAAACAGTAAGAAAAAACTTCTTGTCATAATAAATTTATTAGCTTAAGTCCTACTCCTACAAGATACACTGTCAGCATTACTTGCCATGAATTCCAGATACAAGGACAAGCAGGGGGTTTTTTTCCTGGCATGTACTGGTATGCACACTTCTTCAGAAATCATCTAAATGAACATTTGGGTTATTTTGGAGCAGAATGAATCCTAAATAAATTTAGGCATCAGTGACAAGGATCTGTAACTTCATCATCTCAACCCTTTTATTGTCACTGGAACTCGGTACATCTAATCTGGGCCACAATTCATCTCTTGTATTTCATGTGGAAAAAGTGACACCTTTATTGTCTCTATTTTGTCTAGAGACACCTATAATGCAGCAAGTGAATGTTAATCAGAAACTTTACTCTTTGGGTTTTTTTTAAATGGGAAGATGACTCTATGACAAAATGATACCTGGACTAAAAAATCGTGTTGCTAATAATACTTGGAAATTATATAGCATACTTTATTCATTAATTTTAAAAACACTGTACCTAATAGTTAAAATATAGCTAGCGATTATAGATGGATGCAGAAACTGAGGCATAAGGCACTTCCCATGTCACATGAAGGAAAAATAAGCACCATCAACAAGCCCATAGGTTTCTGCAAACAAGTAAATCAACATTATCAGTGCTGGGTGCTTCCTGCTCAGAGATCCTCCCCAACCTAAGCAGCGGGCACATCTATCCGCTTTTCTCAGAATTCAACACAGAACGTAGAGTTTAGCCCTTAGTTACTGGTTCTGTACTAAAAATATCTGTCCAAGTTATAAAAACCTCTGGACTCTACACCTGTGAAACATTTAGCAGCAATTCCATCAGCGGTGCAGGACTCTCGTGGTGCTTGAACCCTTCTCGCCTCTCCTGGCCCCCAGTTCACCAAGCTTTTGGGAGCAGGGTGCAGGCGTTGGGACCTGGGCAAGAGCCATCAGCTTAGAGAGCAGCCACCCATGTCACCAGGGTGCAGGTCAGCAAAGGTGCCCAGTCCCTCTGGAGCAGAGGCTGGTGTTTTGGGGCTGTATTTGTAACATCGAGCACCTGATACTGACACTGAGGAGCTGGCCTCTGTGAGCTCAGTGACTTATGGACCTGCTGTGGGACAGCGCAGGGCATTCATTTATACCCATCTGCTAATCAGCTTTTGCTCATTAGAAGCACGGTCACTTACATTTTATTTCCACGTATATTTTACATACATTCTTCACACAAACACTGTTTGGTAAAATCCTTCTTCCACTCTTACATATGAGTCTCCACATGAAAGATAGAAATGATTTTCTTCTTCCTTTAGAGCAACACTGCCTTCACTGCAGGCTTTCCTGCTTACGTGTTTCCTCTCCCATCACTCAGGTTCTCACCAGTCATTTCTTATCACCCAACAAAAGATCTTTCTTTTTTGAAGCTCTGATTTCCTTTTAACTCTGCATTCATGTGATAGTTTCACTGGGCTGGCAGCCAACACAGCCGTTCACCCACTGCCCCCCATCCCCAGGAGATAGGAGAGAATTGGGGGACAAGGATAAGGAGACTTGTAGGGTGAGATAAGAACCATTTGATCATGGAAATAAAAGAAAACTTAAAATAATAATGATATTAAAATAGTAATGATAAAATAATAGTAGAAAAATATGGAAATGAGTGATACCCAGTGCCATTGCTCACCACCCGCCAACCAAGCCCGGCCCGTTCCCAGATCACGATCCCGGAGGAGCCACAATCCCGAACCAAAACCGCAATCCCGGGAGAGCCAGAGCCCGAGCGAAAGCCAGAGAGAGCAAGAGAGGAAGAGCCCCTCATGGATCTCCTGCCCATGGGGGACAGGAGATGGAACAGCCCCTTGGCAGAGCCAAATGCCCATGGAGATGATCCATTGCAATATTCCTCGCCCCCTGAGATCTTGCGCTTGCAGACCAGCAAAACACAAAGTCCTTCAACTTCCAGCAACAAATGCCAACATGGGGATGTTCTCAGCGTTTCTCTCCTAACAAATCCCAGCTGAAAAGCAAAACGCAGCACTATTCTAACTACTGAAAAAGAAACCCAGCTCTGTTCCAGCTAAAAACCAGGACAATTCATTATGTATCACCCCTTTGGTTTCAAGCTAAAAGAAAATCACAGACAGCACTAGAGAGAATGAAACACAAAGCTATCCTGACCTTTTTCAGATTGAAAAATAAACCTTCTGTATCAATTCAATGTACTAATTAGCACAAGATAAGAGCTAACAGGAGGGCAGACACTCACTTTGCCAGCGAGTTAGCACAAAGCTGTTACAGAGCTGTTTACTAAAGTGGGTATCAGCCTTCCTACCCCCACTGAAAACAAACTGTATATAGATAATGTACTGAAGTTTAATAATATACAGTGAAGTTTTGATCAATTCACCTCTGCTGTCCCACAACACACCTCAGCTACAGCTCAATACTACAAATTTCAGGACAAGGTTTCACTGTAACTCCTGTTTAAAACTGTCCCAAGCTTAGAAAAACAACAGTGAAAACTTCTGAGCAGGTTTTTCTATACAGAAAAACATTTTAAATAAATTCTTACTGGATAATCTTAAGTATCTTTTTATTATCCAGGTTCTTCCTTTCTTTACTTTACTGTAAACAACAGAAAGGTGGCAACACAGCGTTTAAAACAGCATCAGGACTCTTATCTGTCCTTTTCACACCTACAAATCCAGTTCAATGTATGTTTTAAAGATCCATCCCCCTCCTCCCATCTGCAAGACAGCTGTGGAATGCTACTCCATGTGCTAGGAGGAGACTCGGGAACTTTTCGGTGACCACCTCAGCCAACTCCTGGTTTAGTGCATGGCACTGCCACCACAGAGCACACAAATCCACACCTATTGCTCAAAACCACACAATCAATTCAGAAACCAAGCTTCATCTTCACCTTCCCTTCCAAAGTTTGTATTATAAGTCTGTATACATCATTTTCAACTTGAAACACTTATTTTCAAAATTAAGCAGGAAACTAGATAACTGACTTCAGATTTTTACATATAAAGCAGATTCACAGAGATTTAATTACTACTTAAAAATAATCACAGTAGTCTGGCTCCTCATATACTCCATTATTAAGCATCTCACACAGTAGCAGCTCAGGAACTTTGTGAAATTTCACTTTTATAATAGTTCTCTACCTTTGCTTTCCATCACTTTTGCTGAACAAAACTCCTCAAACTATAGATTTGCCCAAGGGTTGCAGAGGTCTGGGGCACTGGGTGAAGAAAGCAGCAGTGTCATGTTAGTTAGCCTGCCACGTTATTTACGTTCCATTAAATCACTGTAAATGTCACCTTCCCCATTTGATGAACGTTCCCAGTATCACTGATGCACACAAGCAACTGCTGCAATTTTAACGTCAGTTATTACATGACACGAAATAAAAGGGGTCTGTGAGTATGACCAAGCTGGCAGCAAACCACTCTTGGCAAAGGTTTCTTGGCTTCACTCCTGTCTTACAGCTCACATCAGCATCCAAAAAATCACGACATTTTCTGTAATGTATAGATTAAATTAGGAGATGGGGTTTTAGATTTATTTTCGGAGAGAATGTTTGGTGAATTGATATCATTTGTGTCATGAAAATGGATCATTTTTATGGGTTTACCTCTTTGTTGCCATTATTTTCTATTACAGCCCAACCAAAGCCAAGTACCACAGCACAAAGCACTCACTGATTAGAAAAACACTTCCAGCCTGAAAAACCACTCATGTGACTGAGCATTTCTACTACAAATAGAACACATGACGAGCACAAACAAATGTGTAACATTATGAAATATTACTGACTTCTAATGCTGGAAAATGCATTGGAAATTTAAAATTAGTTTTAACTTCAACTCCAAATACTGGTAATTCATTAAAATTCATTAAAAACTGGAGAACTCTGCAATGCTACTTTAAGTTGGTTCTAATTTCACAAATATGCTAAATACTACATGAACAAGGAATTCACACTAGTTAGATCATAAGGAGAAGAAAAGAAGGTGGGCAAGGTAAAAAGTAACTTTTATGTCAAGAATATACTGGTTGCTTGATTATGTTGAACATTTTTGTTCATATAAAACAAGAAATTCATATGCACATCAATAGAAGAATAAGTTAATGTAGGTCTATAGTCACCTTAATTACAATTTTTACATAGAACTGTCTGCAAACCAGCTGCTTTTAAAGCTAAAAAATTCAGATTTCTGCAGGTACTCCAGTTGAGAAATCAGAGGGAGCCATTCTCCTGTTACAAAGACAGGATCTCTAGGATTCAGCCAACAGATTTCAGAAGACACTCCCCAACTTACCTGCAAATACGGGGGAAGTCAAGCATCAGCACAAAGAAACCGTGCTCAGTGAGGAAGTTATTTAATCCTCGATCAACTCTGCAGCCAAGGTCCGTGGACATCTTTGACAGCACACAGTATTTACTCGAGGAAGATTATCCGTACTCACTGAAAAGGGCTTTTACAATTAAGGATGTGAAAGGCAGGAGCTCTTTCACAATGTTCTCTTCTTGCTATACCGGCCAAGACTAACGGCCAAGCCGTCCTCTCCGGTGTTAACACTGTTTTATCCACAGCACATGGCAAAGGCAACGGTGCCAGCAGCAGCACAAGCCAGGAGGACACCTCGCACATAGCCAAGGCAGCTCTACCAGGCTCCTTTTTCCCCTGGCTTCTCCCCTCTGAGGCCCCAAAGACCCTTTCCTTTCATAGGAGATTAATTGGGCTCCCTGGCCCTGAGCTGCTACGTTATTCATTCTCTCTGCAGGAGAAGCTGGAGCCAGGCCAGCCGCCTGGCTTTCTTTCATGCACAGTGTCCTAAAGAGACACATTTGGAAAAAGCACCCCATGATAAATCATTACTGCTGCCAAGTATAGTTACAAAATACTAACAGACTTTCTGTCTTGAAAAGAAAAAAAAACCCAACAAAGCTGACATTAACCTCTTGAGCACCGTCGTGCCCGAGAACCTCTACACAGAACACTCACCCAACTGACCAAACAACCAAGACCAAGCCGTATAGCAAGAAAATTACAACTTGAATGCATTAAATCTGCATAAATTGGAAAAAAGACACTTCTTTAATTTTCCAGAATATATTTTCCCTATTCTATTGATATTATATATTAATATTAATAATATTTCCTATTAAAAGGATCGAAGTAGAAGACCAGATTTCAAATTCATCTAATCTAGTTACTTAAAAATCATAGAATC
>NW_010324664.1:765-4521 GCF_000700745.2 Antrostomus carolinensis | reverse complement strand
GACCCCACGCCCAGCCCTGACTCACGCAGCCGTGGCTCTGGTCCCGTGGCTGCTGCTGGGCAGGGGAGTGAGAACCGTGCTGCGGGATGGCAAAGGCTGGGTGTGTGGCTGCCTGCATGGGCTCCTGGCAAACCTCTCCTTCCTCCTCCTCCTCCTCCTCACTGGCCTGCATGCCCTGCTGCAGACTGAAAGCCACACAGCTCCCAGCACCCGTCCCCTCTGGTCCTGGTGGCATCAGACCATCTGTCTGTCCTGGAGCTTCTCCATCTCTATCCATCCTCCTGCTCTGTCATGCTTTGGGGTTCCCCAGTGCTTCCTCCTGCACCCCTGCTCTGTGTCAGCAGAGCTGCCCTATCCTGCACAGACTGGCTGAACCTGGTGGTCCTGGGTGCCATCAGCCCCTCCAAGGCTGTGTCATGGCCAGGACTGTGCTTGGCTGGAGCAGGCTGATCTCTCTCTGTGCTGTCCCCTGGTCACATCCGTGGGCCTGCAGCCAGTCTGTGAGATCAAGTGGGAGCAGCATGATACAGCACAGGGACCTTGACCCCTACCCTTCCCTGCTGTGGGTCTGTAGGGGGTCATCCTTGACCATCACAAAGCCTCAGAGAGACGACCCACTGCTCCAAGGAGATGCCAGAGACATTCCATCCAGTGCCTATGAACACCACTGCATGATTGTCCAGGGCACAGGGCCTGGAGGTTGCTTACCCCAAGGCAGAAGGGGCTAAAGGAGGGCACCTGTCAGAAGGGAAGGAGGGAATGGAGCCAGTGAACCATGGGCTGTGTGGAGAGGTGCTGGAGAGGGGACCTGATGGAGATGACAACAGAAGACCCAGCCCCATCCTCCTGGGGGTGTGGAGCCTGTGGTCTGGAGTGCTGGCAGGACCTGCTCCTGCATGAGGAGCAGGGAAAGTGCAGGCAGCCAGGGGGCTGGGCAGGAGGATGTGGGGTGTAGAGATGAAGGGATGGCAAGAGGGAGAGTGATAGAAGGATGGAGGGAAGGGAGGATGGAGGGGAATAGGGGTGAATGCTTCCCCAGTCCCCTGCTGGGACACCACGTAAGCTGCCAAAGGGTGGGAACTGTCTGGATGCTTTGGCCTGGGCAGGCAGCTCCAAGGGGTGTCCCCATGGTGCTCTGTGCCAGGGGTACCACATCACCTTTCTTGCCCTGGCTCTGGGGAGCAACACCCTTCATGCCAGCTCTGAGTGCTTCCCACATCCCTGACTGGCCTCTGCAGACCGTGGGGCTGCTGAGGGGTGCTGGAAATGGGAGAGAAGCTGGGAAGTGGCAGGTCCCACAGCACCATGGCCCTGTGTCCCCAACCCGGGGGGCTACAGCAGTGACAAGGACAGATGCAGTGCTCACAGAAGGCCAAGCTTTTGCTCTGAGCCTTGATGCTCCCATCAGGACCAGAGCATCCTCTGCCACCCTCACATGCCTGCTTGCACCCGTCCCTGCTCAGAGGGGCCAGATCCTGTCCCATATCCTCCTGGTTCCCCAGGCCACAACAGATGCTTAATCTTGTGCTTAAGGGCTTTGCCGGTGTGACGCAGAAGAAAGGCTGGAGGAAAGGGCTCACCTGGCTCTTCGTCAGCCCGGGGAAGTTGCTGGGACATGAGGAAACAGGTCCTCCCCCGCCTGCCCCTGCTGTGAGCGCTGAGACGGTGGGACGCAGCGGCCGGCCTCCTCCCCAAGTCAGCAGGAGCGTGCGAGTGAGACACCGGCTCTTGGAAGCGATTATGTCATTAAGGGCTGGAGGAGGATGAAAGCGTTTCCCCTCTGATTTGCCTTGGCATTTACTTGTGCACAAGATCCTAACGAACACTCAAACAGCTGCGCTCCTGGAGCCCAGGCACCAGGGTCCCCATAGCCACGGGAGTTGCCTTCTGGTAGGAAGGAGCCCTGTTCTCGCCAGGAGACCTCCAAAAGGAGCCCCCACCGGACACCCTCCAGTGGGTCCAGGTCAAGGGCAGGGCATGCCTCGGTGTAACCCCTGGGGTGGCCTGAGAAAGCAGGGGGTGGTGACAACCTGCTGGGGACATCTGAGCCAAGGTGCTGCCTGGCAGAGAGGGCTACTCTGCCTCCCCCGCACTTACTAAGGGGGGTCCAGCCAGCCTGTATCGGGGTGCAGAGAGGAAATGGAACACGGGAGCTGGGTCTTGGGTGAGAGGAGGTGGGGAGGGCAGGAGCAGTGGCGCCTACATCTGGGGCCAGTGAGTGTCACCCCTCCAAGTCCCCAAGTCTGCCCTGCCCAGCCCTGACACCTCCCATCAGCCAAAGTTTGCAGCAAGGGGACAAGCATCCTACATTGGCAGGGGGGTTGGGGGGGGTCCTGACATCACTACCAAACTCCTGTGGGACACCCTACATCACCTGCTGGGTGAGATTCAGGAGGACAGCAGCTATGGGAGCAGTGATGCTGAGAGGATGCTGTGCAAGGGACCTCTCTGCGCACTCAGGGGACAGAAGGGTCTGCAAACCCCTCATGCCAAGCTGCATGGACAGCGAAGTTGGAGGGTAGATGCCAGCCCTATGCCAATTCACCCGCCTGCCCACAGCTTGGGAGCAGAGCCGGGGGCAAGAGAACAGCCAACACCCCCAGGACTGCACAAGGGACCTCAGTGGGGATGTCACCCCCTGCACCTAGAGTCCCCATAGGGCACAGCACAGCCCTTGGGCCCAACCCCAGATTGCAACTCATTTCCCAAAGGAAGTGCATTTTCCTCCCCAGTGCAAACAGGAACTGACACGCAAGTGGTGCTGGCAGCCCCCGCCAGCGCTGCTGTGCCGGCGCGGAGATGCGCGGTGCCCGCCCGGGGGGAGAGCGCTTTGCCAGCTGCTGCCTGGCTGTTTGTGGTGTGAGTGTCAGTGTGGCGTGGGCCGTGGTGGCTGGGGACACCAGGGAGCTGCGGGGGCACTGCCTGCCATCCCTCAGCCACCAGCACTCAAGAGGAGTCCCCCTAGCCCCAGGGTGGGGACCCAAACTCAGGGGACACCAGGTGTCTTCATGGCCAGGAAGGGGCTGCATTGGGGCAGATGGTGTTTGCTGAGTTACCCCAGGCCTTCCCAGGGCCATCCTCCTGTCCCCAAGGGAGCAGCAGCAGGACATGGGGACAGCCTACACAGCTCCCAGATGGGAGACCCCCTGCCCAGCAGGACCCTACAATGGAAAGGGGTACCCAAGCATTGGAGCACTGGGAGCCTGGCACTGGGCTGGGGGAACCCAAAACGGGCCCAATGCCTCCATGGCCTGTACCTGGCCACACTCTGTACCCACACACAGAGTCACCCACCTAAGATGTGCCATTCATGCTCACACCCCTGTGCACACAGACAGGCGCCCACATGCCTCACACCAGCAGGGACACTGTCCTGCAAACCCCCAGTTCGTGCCAGGCACCCCCGGCCCCCACACACGTACCCTGATACCCCTGTGCATCCCCAGTGTCCTTGTGCACACCCCACACCATCCGCACACTCATCCCCCCGCCTGATACCCCCTGGATATCCCACACTGTGCACACCTTTCTCCCTGTGCACACTGACTCCACACCCCAAGTATTTACCCTCTGCACGCACACTGACTGCCCATGCACTCCACGCTGCGCACGCGCTCTCCATACCCCAGGCACACTTACCCACACCACGCACACTCATCCTACACCCTACGTATTCAACCATAGGCCCCAAGCACACTCAATCCACACTGTCCACGCTCACCACACACTCACCTCACACCCCATGCACACTCACTC
>NW_010324664.1:0-730 GCF_000700745.2 Antrostomus carolinensis | reverse complement strand
CTCCACACCCCAGGCACACTTGCACCAAGCTGTGCGCAGTCACCCCCACACTCCATGCACACTCATCCTGACCGCTCACACTTTCTCCATGCTCCACACACACCCACCCTGCTCTGCTCACTCAGTCTCACCATGTGCAATCCATGCACCATGCACACTCACCCCATGTCATGCACGCTCGCTCTGTACCTAATGGACAGTCAGCCACGCCACGCACACTCACCCCATGCCCTATGCACACTCACCCCATGCCATACACACACATTCCACACCCCATGTGCTCCCCCCTGCCATGCACACTCCCCCGTGCGGTGTATATTCCCCATGCATTGCACACACTCCCCCATACTCCTGCATCCTGTGCACACTCACCCATGCTGTGCACCATCACCCCACACCCTGTGCAATCACCCACACTTTGAGCACGCTCATGCTATGCACATTCACCCACACCCCGTGGACACGTACCCCACGCCATGCACACTTACCCGTGCTGTGCACACTCACCCCATACTCCTGCACACTCCTCCACCCTCATCCCATGCCCAGAGCATCTTGTCCCGTCCCCATGATATTCTCCCACTCCATGCACACCCACCTCACACCCCACGCGCAGTGCCCCACGCCACGCACACGCAGCCCTCACCACACGCAATCCCCGTGCCACACACACTCATCCCACACCGTGCACGCTTCCCCACGCCACGCGCACTTACCCGACACCCTGTGC
>NW_010324663.1:27899-28813 GCF_000700745.2 Antrostomus carolinensis | reverse complement strand
TATCTTGTTAGTGAAACCTAATTTTTGAGGACACGTGTGTTTTTTTGGAAAATCTGGAAACCCCATTAGATCAACCATACCACCCCTTCATGCCTCCAAAAAGGAGGATACCAAACCAATAGACTTCCCTCTGTGATGGGTCTGTAGAAGTAACCCAGTCTAAAGACAATACTGAATATAGAATTTAGTATTTAGACTTATAATAAAGTCTTTAGGTTTTTCCTTTCAACTTTTAATAGCTGCCAATACCAAAGGCACAAAACAAGTAACAGAATCACAGGCTAGCAGGGGTCGGAATGGATCTCAGCAGTTCAATCCCCCTGCCAAAGCAGGTTCCATACACCAGGTTGCACAGGAAAGTGTCCAGGTGGGTTTGAACATCTCCAGAGATGGAGACTTCACACCCTCTCTGGGCAGCCTGTCCCAGGGCTCCATCACCCTCACAGGAAAGTTTTTCCTGAGGTTTGTCTGGAACTTCTGGTGTTCCAGTTTTTGCCCATTGCGCCTTGTCCTGTCACAGGGTACTACTAAAAAGAGCCCAGCCCCATCCATTTGGTCCCCACACTTCAGGTATTTGTAGACATTGATCAGATCCCCTCTCAGTCTGCTCTTCTCCAGGCTGAAGAGTCCCAGCTCTCTCAGTCTTTCCTCAGGCAGGAGATTCTCCAGGCCCCTCATCATCTTTATGGCCCTTCGCTGGGCTCTCTCTACAAGAGAGTTACTGTCTCTGTATCCAAGAGATCACAGCCAGAGAAGCACAACTGTACATAGTAGAACTAATGCAACGTGCGCTGGCAGCACAGAGGCCAATAACCGTGTCCTGGGCTGCACCCAGAGCAGCGTGGGCAGCAGGTGGAGGGAGGGGATTCTGCCCCTCTGCTCCGCTCTCCTGACACCCCACCTGCAGTGCTGCC
>NW_010324663.1:0-27663 GCF_000700745.2 Antrostomus carolinensis | reverse complement strand
TGCCCTCTTTTTGCAGTCTGTTTTAATTGTGGGTTTGCCCTTACAAGCTGGGGTCTAAAGCCTGGTAGAAAACTGTTTACTGTGCTGCTTACAAAATCTTCATAGAGTTCAGGGGCTATTTCAGCAAGACATTCCTGAACAGTTCTTTGCTCCATATTGGCCCCAGTCTATTCCCTTATCCACTCCTCATGCTATGGCATGAGAGCTCAGACTGTGCCAGCAGACCCGCAGCCTTGTCAGGCTCCTGAGCCACCACGTACAAATGAATGTCATAAAATCATAGAATGGTTTATCAGTTTCTTGCTCCTCTAGAAATGTTCATGAGGTCTCCTATGTCTTACGGACCTGACAAATAAACATTTCTTGTTTAAGTACAAAGGACCACGGGAACTGACAGGAGTAGTCCCATTTGTCATTGCATGGGGAGGGAGGAAAAACAAATACAACTCTTTCAAAGTACCGCCCCTGCCAACGTGTCCTGGATATTCAATATAAGCAAGACCTCTCACATCTTCAATTCGCTGATTGAAGGTTAACTTCTGATTTATATGAAAAGGAAGCAGAACTAGAATGTTAAAAATGCAGACAGCGGAAGGTCTATAAGGAAGGTACGTGGTAAATGCATTTGGAGGTTCATTTTTAATGCGGTTAAACAAAATGTATTGAGCACATTCTGCTGTTCCTTGCTGCCCTTAGGCTGATACTACAATGCCAGGATGCCTTAATGCTGCAGCAGTTTTTACAGTTACCTCCTTTTCTCCCGTGGTTTCTTTTTAAGGAAAAGAAGTCTATAGAAAGGCCCTATAAAACCTCGGTTACCTAGGAAGCTCTAGATAAATCAAAGGATTTAGCAGGATTAGCTTCACTTGACTTGCAGTGAAATTTCTGGCAATGAGAAAAGCCAGAACAGCCAGTCAATGTACAGTACTTCAGCTATGACTTTCAGATCTGGCTGGCAGTACATTCTCATCTACATGCCTGGGGTGAGTAAATTATTTGTTATTTCAGTGGATGTTTTGCTTTTATTCATAAAATATTCATAAATTATTCATAAATTTATTTTTACTGTTTTTCTAAATTACAACAAAATATTTTAGGAAGATATAACTCCTGTGGGAACTGTAGGTGTGATACAGATTTGTTTAGCAAGCTAAAATAAAAATATAGGGACCAGAGAAATCTATGGTATAAACATACTTCTTATATGTCTGCATAAATAGACATATATCATCTACTTTAAAAATAATAGCACTGGTCAGTTGAAACATGAAGGGAAATAAGTGCTCATCAGTTTTTCTGAAATAAGAAATGAGTATATTAAAAAATGAAACAACAAGTTTTAGTTGAATGAAAATCTTCATTTCTGCAACTGTCTTTTACGGGCAAGATATTGTTTTCTTTCTTTTCAAATTATCAGTTTGCCTTTAGAAAGTGGACAGTTAAGACTTATTAAATATCTTTTAATACAAAACACACTTCTACTGCTTTTAGAGTTTTATCTCGTACTGATGTCAAATCCTTTATATTTTATGGGATAAGTAAGTAGTTTCTTCATTATGGAGAGTTAAATCTTTTATTCTGTTTTAGGAGCAATTTAATTTAATGTTAGATCTTTTTTAAAGCCGTTTTCAAAATTTTTTGTTGCCCTCTTCCAGTACCAGCAACTCTTATTTATAAATGTTATACATTGTATACGTTCAATATGTTCAGAATTATACAAGATGTTCTTATGATGTGCATAAAATTCTGAAACCTGTAAACACACTGATGGTATTAACAAAGGCCAGATGTCCATTGCCTTTCTTGTCTACAAAATCAGAAGGTGGGAGTCTTGACTATTTGAAAAATGTAATGAATAGGTCTTTAAATGTGATGCTTGATTTCATGCGGACGCAGTTTTGTGGCTCTTACACAAACACTAAAGAAGTTTTATGCTTTAAGATTAATTCTAGCAAGTTTCCAAGAACGTTCACTCCATTTATTGAAAGAGGATGGCAAGCTCAGAGAATTTTTTGTAGGGCAATTAGATCAATAATTTTCATTTCCAGTAGTTTTAAGTTTGAAGTCGTAGAAAAGGAAAAAAAAGAAAAAACAAAAAGGAAGAAAAATTTATTCTAATGCCGATTTTGTGAGGGACTTTTTTCCCCTTCCTTTCAAACTCCTTTGCAACAAAAAAAATGTACTGATTTATCCAAAAACATACATTAGCACTACTGAGAACGGCCCAATACAAAACATTGTTGCAACAGACAGAAATGTGGGAACATTAGTTGAATATTACGGGGTACTTAAAATCCTTTTCTATGTTTAGTTAGAAAGTAGATGCAGTGGAACAATTAAAATTAATTTAGGAGGTCCCAACAGCACAGGCTGTTTTAATGCTTAGATACACCCCTCAAAGCGCAGTGAATCACTAAGGTGTGAAAAATGTTATGACTGTAACATGAATAAAGAAAGCTAGAATGTTGAATGTAAATCAGCTGTTTAATTAAGATACTATTTTTCCTTTCATCCTTTGGTCGTGCCTATCATTACAGCTTGTGTTTTAAAATGCAAAGAATAAAAGAATTCAATATAAAATATTAAAGCACTTCCCAAACCTCACTTTATGCGTATAGAATATATGTCTGTAGCGCACGTATTTGACACTTTGAGGCACAGTGATGCACCATGTCTTAGCTTTCAGCGACCAGAAATACAGCAGGTCCTTCAGAGAGTAATGAAAATCCCTTCCCTAAACACATTTACAACTTAAAGTCCTGAAAACCTACCACAGACATGATCGAAGCTGAAACAAGAAGCGTATCTAGAAAATGATACTGGCGGTAATTAACGTCACGTTGGCCACCTTTAAGTTTATGTCACTATTGCCTCTTTCTTCCCTGCATTATTCTCAGTGCTCCCCTCTACCTGTTCTGCTCTTGCTTTTGTTCTTCTCCAGGCAAGTAAAAAAAATAAAATTATCTAAGGACACGTCCTCTAAAGTTTTACCACTTATTCCAATGAAAGCAGGAACAAGCCAGGTGAGTTTATAACACAAATTCTAAATATTTAGCCTTCAGCTAAACCACTTCCTGATTAAATGTGAAAGAATTAAAAAAGAAAAAAGTTAGGATTAACCATTCATGGGTGGTTGCCAATATTAAATAAACATAAGGAAAGACAGTATGGATTTTTTGTTTGTTTGTTTTTCAATAAAGACTTTGCCTAGTATTGTTCCAGTCAAAAAGCTTTGATATTTTCAATATTTCTATGATCAATATACTCTCTACATTTCTCTCCTCTGAGAAATAAAGCATTTAAATTCCAATACAAAATTGTATCTTATATTGGCCACAGTGTTCTGAAAATTACAACAGGTAAAGAAATAAGGTCAAATCTGGCTGAAAGACTTTAGATCATCATGGAAGTGAAAAACAACCCACATTATGAATTTCTTAGCAATGAAAAGGAATGAGAGAAGTTGTGACAATAATGATCATAGCATACCAACATGGGGGGCATGGGGTGTGGCGGGCTTTTATGTTGCATAAACACAGCAATAAATCTAGTACTAACCTGTAGCTGTGTCTGGATTTTAGTCCTTTCGTCTGCTTCCAGTGAAACAGCATTCTTTGATTTCTCAGAGGATAAACCATTAAATACCAGACCTCTCAAGCCTAAAGACAAGACATTCTTCTGACCCGATATATTATTTTACCAAAATGCAATGCAGCTATTCACGATATTCTACTCAAAAGCATAAATCAGAATGATTTCACTCGCATCATTCACGTGTCACTTCTCCACATGCTAAGATTTTTCTGAATGTTCTCCAAATACACCCTTCTCCTCTAGTTATAGAAAAAACTCTAATTTTCTACCAGTGCATCTCCACAGAACGAGCAGCAAGAGATGTACCGCTGAAATAATAACAATCTTGATCTGTGTTCCACTGATTTTTGCAAAGCGAAGTGGGCATAAAATGGCATTTCTGAGATTTTTGTTACATCTATTCCCACACAAAAGCAAGAACTAGATCAGATATAATCTGTTTAGCTAAGTGATCTGTTTTCAGAAGGGATCAGGACCTCACAAATGAGAAGCCGCACTCAGAGATTACAGTCCTTCTGCAAAGAAACTCTTTTGTGGCTTATTGTATTCTTCAAACCTTATCCTATCATGATGTTTCAGACTCTTCATTAATCTATTTTTAATTATTTTAATCCATTTTGTCATGTACAGATAAGGATTTATTTCCCTGCAATAATCTGTTCCCTTTTTAAAATATTAAGTATACAAACTATGAATTTCCACTCTGATGTTCCATCTATTAAAAGATTTTTTTTAAGTTGAAAGTTATTTTATTTCATATTTGCATTCCCAGATCTCACTGTCTCTGGGGGAAAAAAATAGTTTCTAATCAAAAAATGTCTGATTAGACATGTCATTGACTTAAATTGATTTAGAGAGTCTGTAAGAATCTCAAAGTATGGAAATGGGGAAATTTTCTTTTGCTCAGACAGGGTTCCCCATTCTTACATCGTATTGTTGTCCAAAGACACATGTTATTTCTCCTCTTTGAAGTGGGCAGCATGTACATAAGAATTGTGTAATTGTTCCTTCAGGTTGTTGTTCCAGCAAATATGTTTGGATCATGTGCTGATATTAACATGTCATTGAAGCAGGGAAACTGCTTCCAACTAAAACCAGCGACAGGCTTGTAAACAACAGCAACTTTTATTTAAGCTGGGCTTCTAACTTTCTTATTCATATATTTGAAAGTTGCAAAGGTTTTCAGAATAACAATGGTTTCCTCATAAAAGCATTTGCAACCGACAAAAAAAAAAAAATAAATTAGAAGTGTTACATTCTTTGCATCATATAAATGTAGCGAAACGAGGATGGATCAGGCTGCTTTCTGTCACAGAAACATAACTTTAAAATCAAAGAGGCGTTGCTGAGAGCAGTCTGGTCTCATATACTCATGAAAGACATCAAATCCTATTATAAGGTATTATGGGGCAGTTAAAAAATACAATCTGTAACTATCCACAGACCATTCAATGGTCTCTGCAGATGATGGATGCACGCTGATCCTTGGCTGAATGGCAAACAGACCACAAGCATATCCAGATCATTATGGGAAGAGGAGAAAAACTCCTTCTCTTGTCCCATCCCAGGCCTAATATATCAAGTAGAAAATCTGCATCTGCAGAAAGATGTGCACGAGGAGAGTACCAGGTCCAGGTAGGAGGTAGGCATGAAAGAGTCAGGGTGTCACGTAATGGCAAGTGGTGGGGATAACAAATAGCGATGAAACAAAGAATAGGGTGAGGGAGCCAGAAGAAATTATGAGGAGATGGAGAGGATGACAAAATGGGGGGAATTGACAGAGACCAAAAAGGATGGGTAATAAAAATTAAAAAATAAAAATAAGGTGGATAAAGGAAAGACAGAAAAGAGAGCCTGAAGACATATCAAACAGAGGAAAGGGAAATGGACAGAAAAAGTGTGGAAAAACAAATGTCACAGAAGAGTATGTTCATGAGACAGAAGACAAGATGTGCCAACTGTGGCAAGAAGGAAGAAATAAAGGGAAAAAAGGAAAGGCAAAATAAATACGTTTATTTTTTTTGTAAACTTACAACAATAGGAAATATAACGAGCCAAACAGGGGGAAAATGAAACACTGGCTGAGATCAAACAGAGAAGAGAAGAGAAAGACATGCAAATGCGCACACACACCAAATTTTTCACAAGGCTACGATGGCTGGTACTGTGAATGCAAACCAGCCTTCCTGCATCATGTCTGACAACCTAAACCATTCTCCACAGCAACAGCTGAGTTTCATTTCAAAGCAGGACAGAACAAATCCCTGGGATTTCTTTCTTTTTTAAATGAGAAAATTAATTACATCCCATAAATATCTACAACACAACGAGATGTAAATTCGGTGCCTCAAGGCTGGAATAGAAGTTAAGAGCAGAACTTGACCCTCATTCAGACAACAACAGGGTCTGAAAAATAGATTTTCCTTTATGGGAAATTTTGACTAAGTTATTTTTTATTTCAAATGGGGAAAAAAAGATAAAATCAGAACATGTTGAATTTGAACTTCTGAAATGGGGTAAGAACAGCATTTTGAAAAGAAAGGAAATTGCTGATGCTGTAAATTCCCCTGCAGATATCAGCATATGAAATTTTGTAATTTAAATTCTTTCAATTGAAAAATTTGGTTGCTGTTAAAGTTTTTCATACGATAAATGTCAATCTTAACAACTGAGAACATTCCAAACCCCTAAAATTCAAACAGTTCTACCACTAAGTGAGGCACTTCATATTCATCACCCCACAAAAAGTGAAGCAATACACTCAGAGAACAAGGGAAAAACATTTGCCCTTTCAAAAGCCTCAGAAACATTTTATGTTCATGCAAGCTTGTCTTCCTCCCGCTGTTCTAGGTTTCTTCTCAAAGCTCCTCTGGCAAGATACTCAGAGCACCACACAGTTATTTTTGCTCAACATGTTTGTCTCCATCTGGTCCCTCAAACATTTTTCTCAATCACGTTCAGGTAACTCACAGAAGACACATTTTTTTTTGCCTACATTTCTGGTTGCTGGACACATCTTTCCTTCATATGAGAACTCTGTTGGGGGGTAATTTCAAAATGCTCCAGGATCCAAACTAACACTCTGGCTGCTTTTTTTGGAAAGCAGAGGCACAGCACTGTGCATTTCCTTTAGCAGGAAGAGAAATCCCCAGACCTTCTGCGATATAATTTTGCTCATACCTTAACACCAAACATGATAGATTCTGAAAACCTTTTGGTCTTTGCTGCATTTGTCTGTAATAATAGCTAAGCAATGTTTAAATTGGATTTAGTTTGTTAAATTGATGTCACAAAATTTAGGTAAGATTATCTACACACATTTGAAATCAAATGGGGAAACTAACTTTCAGTTAAATGTTCAAAGGAAAATGGCCTATGCCTGCAAGATTGCCCCAAGCAACCCAATTTCCCACGGTACAAGTCTCGTCATTAACTGTGCGCTTACTAAATAACTGATTATCCACGTACCACCTGGCCAAGTCCTTGCACATTTCTGCTGCCTTGCAAAGCACAGAGGCTCGGGCACAAATGGCTGGTTTCACATTAAAATCTCAGTTCCCCATGACATCTTTTCACTATTGCTGCCATCCTACGGCAGCACATATCTTAGTCAGGAACACTCCAAGAGTGTGACAAATGTGCAGCTTAGTTAACTCTTTTATTGTGTAATGAGACAAATATTAAATTCTTAATTATTGCTTCTTTGAAGGCACTTAGAAATTTTCAAATTTTTATTTGTCAGTGTCAGGACAGAAAATGGAAAAAACACATTTCTTCAAATTTTGTTGCAAAAAGAGACATCTTGGATGCAGAAGGTTTTCTTTGATTTATATTCAGTTTGAAGCAAAAAGATGTTAACAGCCCCTTTTCACCCCGGTGGGTTTTAATTTAAATGCTGCAAGTCTACATCAGTGCTATAAATTTACTGCAGTAGCAATATCTTCAGCAATGTATTTGCATAATAATACTATACGATTATTTAAGTCTTCTGTGAAAAGCTAAATTTTGATCAAGTTTTATTTTCCAGCTCTGATCATCTCCGTGTAAACCTGGAACTGTTGCATTAAGACTTAAGTAAAACTACTTTAGACTTCTGTCTCTACAAAAAAATTCCCTTAAAAGCATATAAGCCTGAGGTCACTTTTAATTATTTTAATAACTTCACTCAATTTAATACATCACCTACATACTTAAAGCACATAGTTCTGTGGGTTTTGTTGCCTCAGTATCTTATGGTTCATATTTGTGTCAAATCCTTTTTTAAACTACTCGACCGTGGTCTGTTTATAGTTCTGTTTCACTACGGAAGAGAACTGTAGCTGTAACACTGGAAAGGTAAAAGCCCAGTAAAAAAAAGTGAAGAAAACAGTTTTTAATGGAGGAAAGAAAAAAAAAAATATAAAGTAAGTCAGCCAACTTATGGAATATGCAGACAAGACTGCGAGCAACAGGAGTTTCCTACAACAGTCGTGACAGGACAAACACAAGAGCACAGTATTTTAAACCGAGGAATTAAATAGCTGCAGTCAGTGAAGAGTTGGGGTAATTTACTAGATAGAAATAGGTCACAGTGTCTTAGTTCCCTCTCAGAAGAAATCTGTGATTAAATAGATTGAAACTGAAAGACTTTTCAGATATGATAAAAAGTACACTACCTTCTTGACAGCACTCAAAAAAAAAAAGAACCAACATCACAATCTGCTAGCACCTTCAATTAGAAGTAGATAAAAAATTCAATTTTTAAACTTTTGATGTTTACGAAGTTTTCCAACACGTGGGTTGTGAGGAGTGGTTCCAACTCCAAAGCAGCAATTCCCACGGCCTCATGTTTTTTGCAAAAGTTCCAAGTCCTGAAAAGTCAGCTTGTGTTACCTTTGTATCGTCTTTCTCACCTAAACTACCACATTTTCGGAGGCCTACCAAGAGAAAAATAACAATCAAAATAAAAAGATTTCCCAAAAGAGGTATTTTTCCAACCCAGGAATTGTCCTGATGAGATCCTGAGGGAACGCTAAAAAATAGACTTGTTAATCACACAAACACAAGCAGCTTTATTTCATATCAGGGCCTTTCCTGCCGCCATCATCTCTTTTCATACAAAGACTCTTGAGACTGTTAAATCAAATTTGATCATTCAGCTTCCAAAATCCCATTGACGCTTTGTTATTTATTCCAATCTGAAACTTTTCGTGCCCTAGGCTGCAAACATGAGCCGTCTTGTCAGCAGCTAAATAGCTTAACGATTCCTTATTTCTCTCTAACCCCTCGCACAGAACTCAACCTAGTAGGCATAAAAAAAAAAAAATAACCCCTCATGGCACACATGACATGCACATGGCTGTAAAATAGCCAACAGAAAGTATTACTGCAATTAAACCCTTGAAATTATGAAGGGACATTTGATACGTTGTGAATAATTGTGTCCACCTTCTGACAAACTCATCTGGTTTTTGTACAGGCAGTTATCAAGGTTAAGAAAAAAGCCTTTCCTCCTCTATTTCCTTACATTTTAGTTCCTCCAGAAAACTAGCTCACAGGAGTGGAGTTAATCAATGAAAAACTCTGCTGTTTTCATGCGTAGGAAACTGCTGAGGAGCTGCTCGTGCACATGCCGAGCATTTATAATGATCTTTCTAGGGAGCGAGCCCAACAGACACGGAAAATTGCAGTAAAGGAGCCCTAAAGAGCTCAACAGATTTATTCATTTATTTTATTTATTTTTAATCAGCAGGTCTTCTCAGTATTTCCTCTGTTATCTACCTTTTTCTACCTGAGTGACAGAAAAAACTAGCTGCCATCAGCTGAAAATGTCTCTGCCTGAAGACTGCTCTAATCAGGACTGTCCCTACGGTTTTCAAATGGGGAGGAAAAGGAGGGGTTGGGGGTCACAGATTTTTATATTTTTTTTCTCCAGAGTTAACAGTGAAAGAGAGAAGGGGAGGGTTGGTGGGGTGGGGTTGGGGGGGAAGCACTGAGAGAAAAAAACAGAAGTTCAAGGAGAAAAGAATAGGCTGTCCATCCTCGTTACAATTTTGTCAGCTAAAATTTAGTAAAGGCTTCTGCATTGCTTTAGGGAGGAGGTGATATTTAAAAGCAGGCTGCTCAGCAGTCCAACGGGAGTACAAACAACTCCAAAAGCTTTGCCTATGTTCTCTGCAGATCAGCAGAACAAGGGAGACCAGCTGCATTGATTTTCATTAGAGCCTGATGAATAGGACAACAGCTTACCGTTTCGGTAGGACCAAATGTTTAACCTCTTCTACAGGAGATTTAACTTCCACTGGGTTGCTTGGGTTTAAAAGATTGTGTTTTATTGCTAAATGCTATTGGAGATATTTGTCTTCCTTTACGCTCGAATCAGTCCTGCAAATTTATCTCACTGGTCTGGGAAGCAGGAAAGTTTTCAAACTCTCTCTGCTTTGTTATTTTACCTGTTTGCTCGTCCGCATTTGTTTGCTCCAGTTTTCTGTTCGAATTCAAATACTTATTTTTCAGTATTGCCCGTGATTTAGTTTGTTTCAATTCAGTTTGGTTTTTCTGGCTCTTCAACTTTTGTGGCAAATTTTGCTTTTTATTTTAGTCTGCTTGTATCCAAGGTTTTTTTCTGAAATTATTTTAAATATTATATCATCTCTATACATTATTATTGTGTGACTTATGATGTTAACGAAGTACATTTTCTAAACTGTATTTTTACACTGCTTCCATTGGTTAGCCAAATTATTTTTTATTCCCATCCAAGTGAGGTAAATAAAATTATTATATGATATTAAAAATATATATATATCTTAATTTTCCTGAAGCTTTTATAACTCCTGAAAGATTTTAAGAGTTTAGATTTTATTTGTTTTGAGAGTGGTAATATTTCTTCTCAAGCTTTGGGCTGTAATTCTTTTTCTAATTTGTCTTGTAAGTTCACTCAATAGCACGTCACAAAAAGGTGATTTACGCTACACATATCCAAGTGTCTAATCCTCCTTTAGTGTTCGTAATGTTATATAATTCTGTGCAAGTTTAACAAGCAACAGTTGCTTTACACAGTTAACGAGATATGAAATTGAGAAACAATTTATGATTTCCATTTGCAATACCAGTATTTTTCTTCCAACCTAAATTTCTACAGCACTATCAGTTCTATAGTGACTGCAGCCACTCGAAAATGAACGACAAAACTGTTCATTTTATTACATTTGTTCTTTTCCTAAATGGATGCATTTCTTGCTGTTTTCCAGATTTTTGTCTATTTTTTTTTTTCACCCTACTCTATTTCTCCTTTTTCTTTCTCTTTTTCTTTTGACTTTCAGCCATGTGACGAAAGACAAGAATAGCTCATGGTGTGCAAAGTGCCTTTGTTGCTTTACTGGCATTTTCGTAGTTTGTGGCCCATCTTCTTAATATCAGAAACCCTTCTGATTGAGACAGGAGGGGTCTTTAGAGGTGTTCTTTGGCTGGAGAGTCTACCCTCCTCTGCCTCTAGACTTCTGTATATTTTCTTTGGATATTTTGAAGTCTCTCCAGGCTACATTTTGTGCAATTTTAGTCACAGGCTCTCTCAAAAAGGTCTTTTTTGTCTCTTAGGGGTTTTGGGGGTGGGGGATTTTTGTGGTTTGTTTTTGATGGTTGTTTAGGGCTTCTTTTTTGTTGTTGTCGTTGGTTGGTTTTGTCATGTTTTTTAAAATAACATGTCTCTTGTTTGGCTTTCCAAATGTTGAAATTGCACTTTCTTATGTATCTCCCACTTTACAGAAAAATTATTTTTTCTCTGTTGAAGCAGGCTCAGAAATGTTCCACGAGCACTCCAGCCCAAATGCAAAAAAAACCACACAAATGATCACAGACAGGGTGGATAACTAGGGAAAAATGTTATTTGTCTTGTATATGGAAAAAAAAAAACAATTCACTGAAAACTGAAGAACTTTGCCAGTTTAAGTTTTTATCTTTAGTATTCCCTCTCATCTGTTATGCACAGACTCATAAGTAGAGCTATGTGTATGAATTAGCCCCAGTATTTTAAAAAGGAAAGACCTACTAAAATGCTTGACTAGATAGTTAACACCTTGTTAATTGTGTTTGCTCATACATATTTGATAGAAGAAATATTGCATAACTCTTCTTTTTTTTAAGTTTTAACAACATTTCTTAAAGCCAGCAACTTTAATGGAAAAAACTCACCAACTTCTTGAATAGTGTTTTGCTCATGAAATTTGTTTTTTAAAATCACACTATTTCTTTTGAATCTTCTTTGATTTGGGTGGTTAAAATTGTATTTAATTTTAAATAAGTATATTGAATTTGGGATATAGGAAATAGAAGGCAACACTGACCAGTGCTCTACTCAGGAAGCACTCACTGCACCTCTGTCATTTCCTTCTCTCTACATTGTTAAATGCTCACGTTGGGGAAAAAATCTGAGGTGCATTCTCCCCTACAAATACTTAGGAAGGCATTACCTTAATACTAGCATTCAGCGAAGCGTTTCAAATCCCTTCATCATGATCATTTTAACTGTTTAGCAAAATATTAGGATGTTTTCATCCCATCAATAGAAGTATCCCTGTTAAAAGTGTCTAAACTGCCCGTACACGCAGAAGCCGTGTTTCTATTCCTCCCACAGAGTACATTTTTCAGAGGATTTTGCCATTTTTCAAGGTGTCTATAACCAAAGTATTTCCTGCCCCAGTGTAAAGCAACTCGGAAACAAGGAGCTCTGCTCAGAGAAGCTGAAGGTCCAGTATCCAGCTGCCAATGGCAGCAGGTTTGTTCTTTTAGCCCCTGGGAAAGCTGCAGCTGGTCACGACACTCATCTTTCTTGGTGGGGATAATAGATTTACTCAAAACCAAAAAGTTATAGAGGTGACCGATCCCACTGTGGGGAACCATCCGCAATGACCCACAACGAATTATCTGTTGTAACATACAATAAAATGAAATAAAGCTCTGTGCTGAGCAGATCTAATTCACTCCTGTGATTAATTAAAAACATGAGTTAGAAAGAATCCATACAGACACCTTTCTGAGCCCAAAGAACGCAGAATCTACAAAGATTTATTTCCTATCCTCCCTCCCCCTTACCCCCCTTCACAAACTGGCAGAAAAGCAACTTTGGGTAGATCATCTGAAAACAATGCACTTTGCATTTCAGGAGACACAATGCATGAAAAAAATAAGTCCATTGCAGTTACTGCATATTTTATATATATACACTCTGAGCTTTTTATCATTCACATGTTGAATTCCAAAGCCTGTTGTCTCAGTGTATGCTTTCTAAGCTTTTGGAATGGGCTGCTTCAGTAGGTCTAACTCAAAGTCTGACACTCTGGAGATAAATACGATTTATTTTCCTAGAGCTAGAGAGGTTGCAGAGGTCTCCAGATTAAAAAAAAAAAGCAAACAACCAATTTAAAAAACAAACAAACAAAAAAACAAAACACAACACACTTCAAAGTAAGTGGAGAGGTAGATTAAAGTGGTAGGAAAACTCTAGTGCCATAACTGTAAAAGCAACATCTTGGTCTCCAGGATTATTTGTGACAAGTGTGTCACCAGCGTGCCCTAGCTGAAGTGAACACCCACACTCCTGGCACAGATTCAGAGACTTGTAAGATTATAAATAACACTGAATGTCTAATCATTAGCTAACACACAACACACACCATGATGTCATTTAAAGCAATTTTGCTTAGAATTTGTATTTCTTAGTAACAAAAAATATATATATATGTGTGTGTGTGTGTGTGTGTGTGTGTGTGTGTGTGTATATATATATATATATATATGTATGTATGTATTTAAGCTTCTATAGTAGAAAACCTGTATCAGCCTTTGGATAGAAGTTCCAAAGTGTAATTGTTAGTCCAGAATAGCCCAGACCTTTTGAAATTTTTTAGACCTGGCTTCTACTTCTGGTGATTTCATCTCATTAATCTTTGTCATCTCGCTTGAAAATCTTTCTGTCATCCCATCCTCACGCCAACCCTGCCAAGTATGTGCAGGAACTGAGACACTCTACAGTTTCTCTTTGGGATTAAAGACATTGATCATTGAGAGTTCTTTTTAGACATCCTTTTCCATTCCTTTGATAATTTTTACGTTTTATCCAAATTCTTTCCACTCAAATTACTGATGCTCTGGGAATATCTTCCAGAAACAGCCATACCAATCTCAAATAAGTCTTCTCTCCCCTATTGAACTTGGTCCTATTTTCTCATTCAAGAACTATGTTAGCACTTTTGACAGCAGTGTTACCCTGTGAGCTCATTTCCACCACAACTCCCAAACACTATTGAGTCACTGCTTTCCAGAACAGTATTTACAATCCTGAATGTACAATAATCGTTATTTTCTTAGATGTTTGTTCATAATTTTTTTTAATTCTTAGAATATGTGGGTTTTTTCTTATGGGTAGCTTATCTATTAACACATATCTTCCAGACATTTGTCTTCATCCTTATTTCCCCCTTATGGGCCACACATGGATTTCCCTTCTTCCACGAAGGATGCTGGGCCTCTCAACACTTTGTAGAGATAGTCCAGAGCTCTTGTTGATCTTGCACAGACCCCCAAGACCGATCTGATGTCTTTTTTCCATATGGTACATGATGTCTGTGCCACTGACATCAGGTTTTTCCATGCACTGATAAGAACAATGCAATCGATCTTATCCTTATTCTCCATTTCCTCATTTCTAAAAGGGCACAGAAGTGCAATGTTGGTTTGCATAACGCAGCTTCAAACTTTAATGGCTTAAATTGTTATTATTTGGCCATGCCACAGTCAGGATAACACAACCTTGCCTGGATGTGGAAGGAATGTCCAGAAACCTCAGCTTCTCCCCATAGTCATCAGTGACTGCACCAGAAAGGTCTCCTCTCTCCCTCATTCAACACCTTCTTGGCTGTGGCAGGCCAAGGTGTGTCACAAATACACAAGTGGTACCTTCAAGCAGAAATTATGCTTATTACCAGACAAAGATTAACACAAGTCAGAACCCTCTAATTTAGGATGTCAAGGATACAGGCAAGTAGAAGAGCAGGATATTTAGAAGTTCTGTTACTCATGGAAAACAAATAAAATACATTTGTCCTTTTTAAAAAAAAAAAAAAATAGCCCTTTAGTCACAGCTCTTTCAAGTTTCCCTTTTGCAGGTCTTTCTGCCATCAGCTAAGGAGGAATTCCTTCCTTTTTCATGGCACCCAACAGAAGCAGAATACCCTTGAGGAGGCATCTCCCAGGTCTTCCCCAACAGCCTGATCCCAGGTTACAGCTGTGCCATATCAGAGCCAGCCTCGAGCACATGCAGCCAAACTGCCAGTCAGAGGCTGCAGATCCCACTGTGCACTTGGGGCCCCAACGGTCTCTCAGATATAACATCCTGGATTGATCACCAAGTCTGATCACCACAGCTGTACCCCATCTTCTATGCATGTAATGCACAGTAGGAACCTCTACCAACACTACATCTATTACTCACTTTGCTTTCCATCCACTGCAAATAGGTACCATATGGCACTCAGCACTTCTGGTTCCATTACCTTCACCATAGAAACTCTCTGTCCTCTGACTTTCAAGCAAATTTCTTAATATTAATCAACAGGAAAAGCCAGAGAGTGATTTTATTTTGGTTTTACCATCAGATAAAAATCAACCATTGTTCTTATTTATCACACTGCCATCATCACGAGGATTATTGTTACCCAAAGGATTTCTGAAGCTAATCCACCATCAACCTCCACCAATCACAGATCAGATATCTCATAAGTCATATCCTATTAAAAAAAACCCAAACAAAAAACAAAAAACAAACAAACAAACACAAAACAAAAAAACTTCATCTCTTAGATGTCTTGACTGTAACATAAAAACCAGTTTGTTCCTGAATGTACAAATAGAACAAAACCTCAGACAATAGAAGTTTTTATAGTGAATACTAATAAAAAATCTCATGTATCTGTAAAGCCTGCATCTAGTCATGCACAGGAAGAGAGCAGAAGGACATACCAAAAAAGTAATGTCTCTTAATAAAAAAAAAAATATGTAAGATCTTTCAAGATAATAAGGGGGTAATTATTTAATATAATTGTGTCTCTGGAAAGTGAACATGGAGCAACAATAGTTTCACAGCTTCCTCTTTCCTCCAGTCTTCAAAAATAGACATTTTGCCGGTTTCCCATCTCCTGAGAACATGCCTATCCTCCTAGAGGCAGTTCCATAGAGCTGGAAGGAATTATAACTTTTATTTCTCCCAAATGAGCTAGGAGAAAGACTTAAACATACAGAAAATGAGAGACAGCCCAGAACACTTAAAGAACGCTTTATGAAGTGCCCTAAATCCCAGTATGAAGGCGGGAGTACATTTCAAGCAATCAGAGTCCTGTCCCTGAGCTTCAAAAAACCTGAGTACCAGGAGAACACTGCTCTAAAGCAATTTTAAAATGATAAAATATTGTAAGATGTTGTTAGTAAAAATAAATCAGAATATTAGAATTATTTAAAAACAGGAAGCAAAATTATGATCTGTGGGATGCAACTATTACATGATACCATATGAATTTAAACCAAAAATGACAACATAGAAAAGGCAAGAGTTCCAAATTAATTAATACAATCACTATTGAAGTAAAACCAGAAATTAAATACACTTTACCTTCCACCAGTCAATCAGAAGACAGGTACTGAAGTTGTTTTAAACCAACTAATCTAAATAACTTGCCACAAGGCATTTAACATACTGACTGATGAAGAGGGAACTTCTCGTAACTGAGATGTACATTGAGAGAGAGGAGCATTCATTCCCCCATAGTCCTTAAAGCAGGAATCCAGGATTCCTTCTGTAATCAGTGAATTAATCAACCAATCAATCAATTAAACCACCCATCCACCCAACCAATCAGTCTCACAGTTTCATCCCATACTGGTGGAATCTGTTGCTTCTTGAAGGAAGGCTAGATAACCAGTCTGAAGTAGGTGCTAAGTGGTGAAGCTGGGTGAGAAGCTCATTGTCAATAGGACATGAAATAGCTAGATAACTGCCAATAACTTAAATGACTACATGGGCAATAAAGCCATTATATGTGCAGTGGCTTGACTCAGATCCTAGAAAAATTTTTCAGTAGAAAATAGAGAATTTGATTAAAAATAGCTACAGTGGAGTAAGGAGATTATTTGACATTGGCAAGGTTGCTAAAGGAATAATGCCTCTGCTTCTAATGAAAAACTAGAAATCTGAACAGAAGAACCATATGGATAACTGAAGAACTGGGAGAAAAGTAATTTATACTTAGTAATTCTATGAATTCAATGTGTTCACTTGAGCCAAAACATCAGGAAGCTACCTGCTCATCCAAGCATCTCTCAGGAAGGGAAAGAAAGGGAGAAAAAAAAAAAAAAAAAAAGAAAAAAAAAGAAAGAAAACAAAGGCATTATCTGCAGTGAAGAGGAATGTTTAGAAGGATTCAGTTCCTAGAAATTGAAATAAGACAAATTTAGAGCAGCAATTACCAGACACTTTATCACTTTGTTTAATTAAGAATTAAGCAGTGAAATCCAGGCAGAGTCTATAGCCTGTCGTAGAAGAAGTCAAACCATATGATCACAAAGGTCCTGTTTGCTTTTGTAAGCCTGTAGCTTCATTACTGCTTTGCTCTGCCCTAGATATTTAGCAGCATATTGTTTATCCAGCCCTATTGTAGGGACTTCTGGCTACTTTCTCGAGAGCTCTTCTAAATCATCAGTTCAATAGTCACTTCTAAAGCCATTGTAAACATACAGTAACAAGCACAATAGCTCTGTTACAAGCAGTATCCGTGAAACAATTTACAAGAACCACATAATTCATACTGATCACTGCAAATAGGCATAAAAATTATTGGTTCCTTCTGCCTGTTCCACTTGGGTAGAACAACAGCTCCCATCCTTCGGAGTTGCTTCTTTTGACATTAGTTGTGTCTAAGTATTCCCACTATTACAGACTATTTTTACTTTTAAAATTCATTCTATCCTCAATTCTGGTGTAATTTTGTCTGGGTTTTGTTGCTTGTTTTTTTTTAATGTGTGCTAGTTTTGAATACGGGAAGTGGCACAGCAGACTGAGTGACAGACCTGTTTAATTCATTCCTAAATATCTCTGACTTTGGAGACCGAATAATTATCTCCAGGCAAGCTATTCCAGTGCTTCCCTGTCCTGAACGTTGGAAAGTTTTTTCTCATGTCTCATCTCAACCTTTTTTCCTGTAATTCAAACCTCTGCTTGTTGTCCTGTCCATCCTGAACAAAGAACGCAACATCTGAACAGACTGGGGTGGTCCTGAATGAGCAATAGAAGGGAGAAGAGCAAGCAGTGTAATTTACAGTGAGTTATAGTAACTGTGATGGACATGTTTTTCTTCTAATAGGACTAACAGGACTCTTCCTTCTTAGTCCAAACACAGTTGATCTCAGAACCCCAGTGAGTCTTGGCTTCCAGCTGTAATAAAGAACCATTCTCACCTTTAGAACCATCCTGAAATTTGAGCTATGGTGGCACAGTGGACTCAGCTAAAGATCCTCAAGATGGAAATTTATTATCTTCCTTTTCAGCCCATCCGAGTTCAAGTGGTTTTGGTCTAAACAGTGTGATATATGGCCAAGCTCAAGTGGTTATGGCCAAGTTTGATGATTTGAAGGATGACTGTTATGTTATCCTTTGTTTAATGAAGGAACAGGTAACATTAGACACACGAAGAGTAAAGCTCAAAGTCAGCACAACTGAGTTTACTACGGAGATGGAATGTGTCTCAGATACTCTCAGAATTGCCTTTTTCAAAGTAAAGAGGGAAATATGAATCAATTTTCACTGTAGCTCATTTTACTTTTGTTGAAAATGCAATGAAACTGTTCAATGCAAACAGGGAAATGAGGGAACGGTGTGTGTTAGTAAGATGCTTTTAAACTGTGCAGTTAAATGTACTCGTAGTGTATTAGAATCTAGGCATCCTTAAAAAATTCAAGAGTATTTGACTCCTAAAGCATTGTTTGTAGGCATAGAACAAGATGCCTTTGCCTAATAATTCTCAGGCTTATCACAAGTGTAAATAAAATAAATATTCTCACATTTGCAATCAACATATATGAGGGGATGGAGGCCCGCACCACTTTCGACATTAAGTCATGTCAGGTGTAGCATAAAGAAATTTGGTATATTGGACAGTATCACTAGAGACGCTGCTAGATCACATGGTATCTCAAGCAATGACATTTTATAATCTTTTTATTATTCTTTACTGGTATCCATTCTAATTTAAATGCATTTTTTTCCCCATGGGGGACCAAAATTAGACACAAGACTCTAAATGAAGACCAGCACCCTGCATAAAATATGAAATGCTTTCATATTTCTGTTACAAATACTTCTCTTGATACACCCTAGAATTGAATTTGCTTTTTTCACAGCTGCATCACATTGTCACTCTTGGTCATGCTGTGATCAATATACCCAGTTCTTCCCCTTCTATCATTTGAAATCCAGAAGCCATTAACTTCAGACATTTTTTTTTCTCAAGTTTAAGTGTTTGAACTTGGCCTCTGCACTGTTGCACCTCATCCAGTTTCACTGCTTCATTCCTCAGGATTATCCAGCTGGAGATGATGAGGACAAAGTAGGGAAACAATGAAAGAGTGCAAAAGGAGAAAACTAAATTCACGAAAGGCAAGAGAAATTTTTCTAAAGGAAACTGTGTCAAAAGCAAGAGGGCACGGTGGGCCACTGACACTGAAAGAAAACAAAAGGTAGAACTGGAAAATAGAAATAAAAGGAGTAGGGGAGCAAGAATGGTAGACTGAGTTCAATAACTTTAAAAAAAGTAAAAGTTAAAGTTGTACAGAAACTTAACGTACAGCATGAAACACTACAGAAGCCTCTCTGGTGCATTTATCTCTCTACAACATTTAAAATTCATTTTAGTAAACTGATTGTGGTTTGGGTAGAGAGAAACTAGAGAAAAGACAGTGCCCCTTGTGCTAGGCTCCTGTACTTGGGAATTAAAAAAATGAATACACAGAAGACCAGAGATAAGAGTCAGGAAGAAAGAACAAAAGGAATAAAAATGAACTGAAAGAAGCTTTCCAATGCCACTTGCCAGTTTGACTTTGGTCAATAGCATTTTATAGCTTTGTTTTCAATTTAAAGGAGAAAAGAAGCAGAAATTTGGATGTAACACATTGGCATCCCAGAAAAATTTTAATCCTAGAGATTAATGTATTTATTTTGTTTAAAAACAAGTCAGGAATGCATCATTTTATACATGTGAATAAGGATTTAAACCCATCTTATAACAAGGGAAAGCTGAGTTCTTGCAGCCACCTGACCATATCAGGGAGGAACTTGGTGTCCCGCCACTACACCATGCTCCATGCAAGGCTCTCTCATGGGCAGCAGGAACACGTGCTTGTCTGGTGGCAGTTGGGGATTAAATTCCTGAGCAAAAGGTATGTAACCACTGAGCTTCACTTGCAATTCTGGCTCCATGGTAATTTCTGGAAGCCTATAGGACAATATGTAACCTGGAGGAGAAACTTAGCTGATAGCACTGAGTGGAGGTATTCGAGAACTATAAAAATAATATCTCAACTATTACCCTTAAAAGAAAAAAGACTTGGACCTGAATTTGCTTGAAGGCTGAAAAAGGTTGCTTTCCAGCTCCAGACTGGAGGTACGAATAACTGGATGTGTGCATAAATGGAAAGGAGAGCATATTGCTCAATGTATACCCTGAATTCAACAAGGCCTTTGACAAAGTTTCCTGTAGTCTTTTTATAGCCACACTGGTGAGATATGGATTAGTGGACAATAAGGGAGGTGGAAAACTGGCTGGTGCACAGGCTTAAAGGGTGATGATCGCTGGTACAAAGTCCAGCTGTTGACCAGTTACTAACTGTACTGGAACCAGTACTGCTTAGCAACTTTATTAATAATCTAGTTGATGGAATGCACTCTCAGCATGTTTGTTCATCATACCAAGTTGGTAGGAGTGGCTGATGGGCTGGAAGAGCTGATCAAACAGGAGGTTTTGTGAACATTGTCCCTGGAGATATTCAGATCTTGACTGAATGAGGCCCCAAGTCAACCTGACTTGTCGATTTGACACTGGTTTGAGCAGGAGGTAGTACTCCAGACCTCCGTATGTCCCTTACTGCCTACTCAACAAATAAATGGCAACGACTTGTCAGAGTTGATTTAAGGAATGCAGTTCCACAGCACCAGAGGGATTACAGAAGTATCTCATGTAATAAAACAAAGACAGAATGGTGCATGGTTGTTTTCTCCAACAGCTGAGCAAGAAAGGAAGAGGAAAAAAATCAGGATAATGTTGCAATAGGATCCACAAATATATAGTGGCATTGAATAATTTCAGGCTGAAAATTATAAGGAAATATAATTTCTATATGGAAATTAAGGAGGGAGATATGGAAGGCTTTACAATTGGAATAACAGAGGTCTACCTAGTCTTGAACCTACAAAGAGATGAACTTGTGCTGATTGTGGGGGATAACAGTGTATCAGACTCAACAATTCAAGAAACTCCATTCAGTATTTCTTCCTCCAGCCTCAAGAGCTAGAGGGTTAACAATCACACCGAATGGTTACAACATCAAAAACTTCCAATTGCAAAAAATAAAAATGAAAAAAATGTGTAATCCCCTTCTTTGACATCTAACAAGGTGACCAAGCTCATGTCAATTGTTCTAAGCATTTTTTCTAACAGATCATGATGTATTTGCTCTTTATCATTCAATTCAGTTTCATTCTAACTTGAAGTTGTGGCTGCTCCTCCCTGGAAGTGTTGAAGGCCAGGCTGGATGAGGCTTTGAGCAACCTGGTCTAGTGGAAGGTGTCCCTCCTGCTGGCAGGGGGGTTGGAACTGGATGATCTTTAAGGTCCCTTCCAAACCAAACCATTCTATGTTTCTATGTTTCTAACCACAAACTAGTTTTCTGAACGCTGGTTTTTTTCACTTTGGATTTTTTTCTTGTGGAGTTTTACCAACCATTTCTGCACTTATGGAAATCTGTTTTCTTGAAGTCCATTGCTTTAGTTTGCTCCCCTCCTCTATTTCTGAAGACTGAACTCTGTCAAACATCTGTATTTGCTCTTGATGGTTCTTTTACACTATGAGACAATTTTCCATGGAATAATGTTTATTTCACTATTGTAACCTGCTGCTATTAATCTTCTTACTGCTTTTGAAGATTTCAGGTTTCTTCTCCTTAATTCCCAGTTTCACTACACACATGCTACATTTACTCACTGTGTTCTCTCCCCCATATTAATTTATTTTCAGAAATTTCACACGAATTCCCTAAATACACACTATAGACTGACAGGTGGGGTTTTTTCTTTACTTGAGAAATTTTGGTTATTTTCACTAATCAGAGATAAAGGTTCCCCTGCCAAAGTGGTAGATTAAGTCACCTTTTATGTTTGACATTAGTTAAAGCGCTCTTAGACCTTTAATTTCCTGACAGTTTTCCTCAACAGCTCTTGTTTTGTCCAAGATAGCACGCTAAAATATTTGCCACAGCATATTTCCTCAATTGTTTCTCTGTACATTTGCTTTCCCTTGCACTGTAGCAGCTAACTGAGCATTTCTCAGGAATGGAGGATCTGCAGGGCCCCTGAACAGCTTTTACTTTTTGTAGCTAGCTTAGGGAATTGTGCCAAGAATTAAAACTTGTTTGGCACAGCTCTTAAAACTGTTGCACGTATACACCTTCCCATTGTATCAGGGTACACCAGACACTGTCATTATGAGGAGGATGAGAGAAGCACATGTCACCTCTCTTCCTACAGAATTTCAGTGAGGCAAGTCATGGCTGTAACGTTTCCTCCCTTTTTGAGATATAAGCTTCCCCTGTCACTAACATGGGTGATGCATCCTCACCTAACAGAGCCAACGAAGGTGACAAAGATGAGAAAATATTTGGAAACTCAATGTCAAGGACAATCCCAGAGAAACCCTTTGCCTCGGTCTGAAGTGCAGGCTGTATAAAATAACCTGTATTGGTCCTCCTCCAACAACTTTAACAGTGTATCACAACTGCCAAGCTGTACTTAAAGCAAAACATTAATAGATCAGAACTCTGAGGAAAACATATTCCCTGATGTAACCAGGAAATTAAAAATGTATTGTGTTTTTGTTGTCTTGGATGTGTACAAGTATTTGGCTTTTGCAATTGCATTTGAAAAGCATGAAAACTTGATCCCCAAATGGCCTAAGAATTCAAAGACCAGAACATAACAGAGGAACAGAAACATGCTGTTATTTTCCTTCTCGTGCTTCCAAGGGCCCACCTCATGACACACAAAGGCTAGGAACCACACTAAACCAACCAGAACTGAGCATATGTTAAGTGTGTGTGCATACCACATAGCCACATTTTCATAAAGCTGCTGTTGTCAAGCTCTCATTCAACTTTTCTGATATTTCAATGGCATGAAAAACAAGGGTAGACACATTGGGTGGGGTTGGCAAAGAGCTTTCCAGGAAAGCATGGAAGAACACGACAAGGGGACTGAGGAATTCAGGCGTCTACCCAAACACCAAAAAGCCTCTGCCCAATTTGACCCCGTGATCCTTTTCCCAGAACCTCAGAGGTATATGACAGGTCCATGCCAAAAAAAGACCTAAGAGTTTCAGCCCATTCCCCCAACAATGAAACAACTCAACTGCACCGAGATTCAGGCCCCTCCAAACAGGTCCTCCAGGTTTATTCTGTAGGGAGAGCTTTGCTTATGTTGCTTTTATTTTTAATTATTTTGTGGTTTGAGGATGAGTAGCAACTATCTCTTTGTATTTGCTCATGTGTTTTTACACCTTGACAATACCATTTAAAGCCTTGAAAAATATCTTTGCTTTGCATTCTGTGCAGTCAATCGTAACCTGCTGTTAGGAAAGTAAAACTGCAGAGGAACCCCCAGAGCTGAGGCCAGTGGAACGCTGCCTGGAGCACTAGTGATTCCCATTTGTCTCAGGTGGATTCATTCCTTTCCCTCCCTTAGCACAGCTTTTCTCTTTCATTGCTATTCCTTTGCTGAAACCTGATGGTTGAGATGGGATTGTTCTGGAGACCGGATAGCACAGCTCCAGTTGGGCATGAAATAATCACTCAAATCTTCCCCAGCCATCCTCTTAACCTCCACATTTGATTTCCTAACTTTTCCAGTCTCTCTCCACCTTAAAATCCCAACATCTTTCAAGGCATCCGCTAATTCTTGTTTTTTCCTCCCATTCCCTCGTTTGCTGCCTTATGCTTTTCAAAATGGGAGCACAGGAGCAGAACATAGGTGAAGGTTTGTCAACGAGTTACTGAGTGATAGAACACAGTTTTTAGTATTTTATATTTATTTTTTCACTTACTTTAACATTTTCGTTTTCTAAGCAGCTGTTTTGAGCTATTTGTGATGATGATGGTTTATTTATGAGTTGGTCCAAATTTGTCAGACCTCCTAAGAAAACTTCAGCTTTACTCTTCCAGTGTTTATGGTAGATTTTATGTATGAATGTCTCAAACTGTTCACTCTGTTGTTGCATGAGGTTAAATCTCCAAACAGAGTGAAATTAGCTGTGACAGGAAATGAGTTCCCCTGTCATGTGTTGAATGTACAGGGTGTTTCTGGGGAAATAAAATTTCTTCATGAAGACTTTTAATATGACATCACCAAAAAAAAAAAAAAAAAGAAAAGAAAAAAAAAAGAGAGAGACAAAAGCTGTTTCCCATCATCTGTCATTATCCAAATTTACATTCAGGAAAAAGGCTTGTGAGAGCTAACAACTGGCGTATTTACTTTATTTACATATTAAATATAATAAGCCAAAGCACAGAGGAAATGGCACAGAAAAGGAGAACTGTGATCTCTGCTGACAGTCAACAAACTTTTAAATGATTGCTTTTGTTTTGTTTTGAAACATACTTTTGTCATTCCCTTGACAATAAACAACCCTGCCACATGTTAACTATTTACTTACATAATTTGCTGAACTGTGGCTAAAGTTCAGTGGTTAGATTTCAGCACTGGGCAACACTAAGTCCCCATAAAGAACAATTTAAAAACATTGAAGTTCTCCTGGTACATTTTAGCTTCATTAAAGCAATAAATGGTAACCCTCAAAACTAAAGCAATTTACTTTTCCATTGTTAGGAGCTCAAGAGGAAAATAAAATCTTTTAAAGCTAAGTGTTCCTAGAAAAGCAGATGTGAAGCTTGCTGGAGCTAAGGAAAATAGTTTGATTGCCCTAAACAGCCTCTGATGAGTCCCAGAAGGAAAATAAAGAGCAAAACTGGAAAGTAAACCTTTCTTTAATGCCAACCCCCCCCCTCTCTCCAGAAAAAAAACAAAACACCAAACAAACTTGGGCAAGGGTTTTGTGATACAATGCACAAAAGGAAAATCGAGATTGCAAGCACCTTTTTCTCATTGTCACTTCTGATTCTGCTTTCCACCTCTGTCACCGTTCCGTGACCTCTGCTGTACACCTCTAGCAGCCTGTGCTGTTCCAAGGAGCCAGTTGATACCGTTTTCAGATCAAATCCATATTCACCAATGTACGCATTTTCCAGGTTCAAACAGTCACTCTAATTCCTACCACCTAAGTTCTTAAAAAAAAAAAAAAAAAAAAAAAAGCCTCATGCCCAAGAATTCAAATCAACACATGGAGGCTAGGTTTGCATTTGACACCAGAGCAGGTTCAGATGTCACTCTGAAGCAAACAGATGAAAGCTCTAAAATTTTACTATTTCATTATGTTTGCACAGGCACAATTGCATTCATTGGCAGTTTTGCTGAGATAAAGTCAGGGAAGTACAACAAAACTAATATTTTTGGGATGGAAGAAGTTTATTTAAACAGTATTTTGGAGGCATGTTGACATGGTCTCCAGCAGAGAGTTTATGTGCCAGCCATGCCAATATTCCAGATGAGCAGCACACACTGACCTGGAAATCATAGGTATGTTATCGAGCATATCCTGCAACTAGGCTAAAAGTTGCTTTAAAAAGTAAAATCTACAGCATGAACACTACTATGTGCAAATCTAAACAGCTTCCAGCTCTCAACTTGCTCTCTTCACTCCAGCTCAGAGCATGAAAAGAATTAGAGCCCAAGTGTCCACATCTGCCCATCATAGACATACTCTGTATCATAGACTCACAGAATGGTTTGGGTTGGAAGGTGTCCTGGTGACGTTTCAAGGTCATCCAGTCCAACCCCCCCTGCAGTGAGCAGGGACATCTTCAACCAGATCAGGTTGCTCACAGCCCCGTCCAACTTGACCTTGAACATTTCCAGGGATGAGGCTTCTACCACCTCTCTGGGCAACCCGGGCCAGGGTTTCACCATCCTCAGTGTAAAAAATTTCTTCCTTCCCTGTATGCCTAGATCCTGCGAAAATCAGCACGCTGAAATGTTGAGCAAGCTAAGATTTTCTAAGTAATATATTTTATTTTATCAATTGCATATTTGGAAAATGCAGACAAGCTTTTGGGAACACAAGTCATTATTCTGCTCTTTTTGGAATTTTAAGCATATACCTGGAGTATGAACAGCACCAGGGATACTCAGGTTGGTCAAATTAGTTACATAAAAAGAAGTTCTAATTTTGACCTGAATGTTTATGACTTAAAGGGTTATCTACATATATAATTATGTCTTAGAAAAGGCTTTAGAAAGCTTCAAGAAATCTCAGTCAGGTTTGGGCACCTTTTGTGAAAGAAGCTGGGAAAAAACAATAAAAGGGTATCTATTCTGCACAGAAAAAAAAACTATTCCAGCCTGGTTACTGACCTGGCAAAATTTCCACATACTTCTCATTATTCATAGGGAATTACCAAAGAAAAAGGCTGAACTTCTGTATAAGAGTTTGCAAGATCAGAGTATGTAAAGAACGAGAACAGACATGCTATCTTGATTCTTTACTAAGCTGCAATAGCTGAAAACTCAAGCCCACAATTTTACCATCCCAACAAATTTTCATGGCAGGATTTGTTCCTTTTGTTTAATTGCAATTTTTGTTTTCTTCTAAAGAAGATGTACTTTCTCCTCTAGTAGGTGATTTGTGGTCAAATTAAAGACTCCTCCTATATCCTATTACAAATTTTTAATCAACTCATTCAAAGGATCCATCTCTCCACAGTCACAACTACGATCCAGTTTGGGTCTTAACTTTCATACCAGCTTTGAACTACATACACCAGCTGCAGATGATTTGAAATACAGACCTAGTGACACTCAGGTCCCCATAGGTTAATCCCCTCTCCTGTAAAACTCCAAGCTCAGATATATCTATTTTGGTTCATGCAGATGTCTAAATCACACAGGATTCAGCACACGCGCCCCTGCAAATCCTAATAGATCTGGGTGCATATCCTCATGGCACAGCTATGACCAGCAATGAAAGCAGCATCGATGTGCCCAGCACTGATTTGCTACACGAGCATGGCCTGGAGAATAGACTTTTTTAGAAATGAGCCCAAGCACTTGGAATTAGAGGCCTAATAGTCAACACCTCACAAGGAAGAGCAGGAGAGAGGAGGCTATAAAAGCAAGCGTAATACAGACGGTTTCGCAGCAGTGATTAGATTGAACTTCTTCCAACACAGAAATTCAATCTTTTAACTCTCTAGTAATTAAGCCATTACAACCAGATTAACTACTCAAAACATCTGGTTTCACTACTGCTTTTTACTGCTACTAATAGCTTTTCACTGACAAAAAGCTACCCATAAATCTGGAGGCTGGCAGTGCCTCTGGGGGAAGGCTCCCATCACTGACACAGCATAAATCTAACACACATGGACATAAAAATCAACTTTGAACTTCAACAGTGTGAAGAATCTACAAGAAAAGGCGACCAGGATGGTGATACACACCCTGTATAGCTGCACTGCCTCATGCAGAGGCTGGCCAGGGCCAGTGGCTTTCTTCCAAGGTGTATGGTCACATTGCGTGAAGCTCAGGTTTCTGCATAAGCATGTCCAAATCCCACAGACTTGGTTACATCTTAGAAGTTATTAAGTATATATATATATATTTTTATATAT
>NW_010324662.1:0-2335 GCF_000700745.2 Antrostomus carolinensis | reverse complement strand
AGCCAGGATTGCCAACTCTGGGTGCCACAGTGGGAGGGTCATTGTGTGCCCCCAGCCTTGCCGGGCACCCCCCAGCACTGGGACCCCATGTGGGACCTCATCTGCCCCACAGTCCTCTCCCACCGAGCTCCCTCCCCACCTTTCCCAGCCCAGCTCCCCTCCCCTGCTTGCCAACTAGCAGCGTTTTTTTCTTTTTAATGTAATTTCAACTGGAGTTGCCATGGAAACCAGGCACAGGGCCTGAATCGCCTCCAGGCAGCGTGCAGGCAGCGGAGCCAGGGTGAAGGCCCTGAGCCAGGGGGCCCGGGGACAGGCAGGAGGCTGTGCTGGGGGGCTGCATGGGGGGCTCTGCCCTGCTCCCCTGGGGATCCCTTGCAGCGGGCACATGTCACCCTACTCGGCACCATGCTTCAGCCCCTGTGCTGGACCCTGCCATGGCCCCCAGTGCTGCCCAATGTGAGGGCTCCGTAGCCCATGCCAGCCCGTGCCCTGTATCCTGGAGCTGCAGCCCATGGCAAGCAGTGTGGTCATGGGCTGGGGCACCAGCCTGCGACTGCGGCAGGCCCCTCACCATGGGGCAGATGGAAAGGGTGGGGAAGGTGCCAGAGGCAGGCAGCATGCCATGCTGTGCTGTGCTGTACTGCCAAGGGCAGGGATGCTGCAGAGCGCTTGGGATGGGCAGCAGCAGAGCTGAGCCACGACAGGACTCCGATGGGCCAATGGGACTCCCACCCAGGGCACAGGGCTGCCTTTCCCTGGGCTTTCCCATGCTTAGGGGCAGAGCTGCTCCCTGCGGGCTCAGCTGTCCCGGGTGGGGGATGGCTGCCTACCCTGAACCCTGACCCACAGCCCCATCCAGCACTTCCCCAACTGCTGGCCCCTCTGGTCCAACCCACCCTGTAGCCCCAGGACTGCAGCTCCAGGATCCTCCCTCACAGCCACCGAGTGCCCCCGTTCAGTGACCAGCTGCGAGAGGAATCAAGATGAAAAACCCACATCAGGCCACAGGGCTGGGTTTCCATGGAAATGGTGCTCCACAGCACAGCTCCAACAGCAGCCGCCTTGCTGCAGTGTAAGTAACGGGGCCGTCCCTGCCCGGCGGCCAGTGGCCCATCCCAGTGACACCAGCATCACCAGCTGCCCACACTGCAGTGCCTAGTGTCCTCTTGAAGGAGAGATGCCTTTCTGTCCCAGAGTAGGGGCTTGCCCTGCCCTTCTGTCCCCTCTCCTCATCCTTGCACAGCCCTGGCTGCCTGCAGTCCCCATGTGCCAGCCCAGCCACCCCAGCTAGGACCCAAGGGCAAGCTGGTGATAGATGACATGTTGCTATCACGCTACTGCCTTTGCAAAACTCCTGAGCCTGACATCTGTCCAAGGTGTCCTTGACCATCAGCAGCATTTCTTTGGAGACCTGGCAAGCCCAGGAGGACACTGTGTCCCAGAGGGTATGTGCAGTTAACATCTGTGTGACAATTGTGGGACATCCTCAGCTTCAGGGGACATGTTTAGGGCTGCTGGCAAAGAGAAGCATAAGAGAAATGAACCGCAAAGGTGTCCCTGGCGTGGGGAGGGGATGAATGACCCGTGTCTGGTCCCTGCCTGCTCCAGAAGCCACAGCCAGTAGGAGGGCAGGGATGCTGCTCTGCACAGCATCACCGAGACAGTGTCCTGGTCCTGGTCACCACACTCCTGATGCACCCAGGACACAGGACAGCAGACCCGCAGGCGGGCAGGACAAGCCGTTATGCCGTGTGCTGCAACCCCCTCTGCCTCATGCTGCAGCAGCACAAAGGATTTCTGTGCTCACTCGCTGCCAATGCCCTTCCCGGCAGAGCTGACTCAAACCAGAGGGTTTTGTCTCTCCGAGGGCAGCAGCCTGGATCCAGGGATGCCTGTGCTGCCGTCAGCCCCAGCCTGTAAGCCCGGTGACCCCTGTGCTCCTGTGGCCATCCAGGCTGGTGGGGAGGCTGAGCCATGCATGGGGCCACCCCTGCCTGGGGCAGGATGTTGGGGAACGGGGGCTCTGAGCACCTGCTCTGCAGCACCTTTCCCTCCTGGCAGCGGAGGTGTTTCAGTGATGGCTGGAGCTTGATTTCTTCCATCTTCCCAGTGCAGACTGCTGGGCTGTGAGACCTCTGACCCCAGCAAGGTGCCAGCTCTGCAGCACCCCTGTCCCGCCATCCGGATGTTGGCTCAACCCTGCTCATCTCATCAGCTTGTCTGTGTTCGACGTGCCCACGTCCTCGTGCTCTTCACTGCACCTTCAGACACCAATTAACCTCATGATTAACCTCATTAACGAACAGCTCGTTTCTGGTCCACGTGCTTGCGGATG
>NW_010324661.1:0-72273 GCF_000700745.2 Antrostomus carolinensis | reverse complement strand
TGAGACTGACTGGCCTGTAGTTCCCCTGGTCCTTTCACCATCATGTCATACACTGCTACCTTGTGAAAGGTCTCTTTGTTCATGTGTGTTGAGCATGCATATGTTTTGGGTGGAAGATGATAGAAATATAAAATACCATTCTGAAATGCTTTGCTGCCAGCAATGCATTGGGATGTCATGTGCAAGAAGGCCATTTGCATTTTATCTAATGAGATAGCAGCACTAGTTTTGATTTTCATCAAGTTAACGTATGCTTTAGGATCTGAGAATTCAGTCCAGTGTGTTATGGATGTGCACTGCAATCCCGGTGTCAATGTCCAAAATAGTTCCTAGAGTCACAGGAAATACTTGTTTTGCATGTGTTATTATTGAGGAAAACTAAGTGGCAATAAAAGTATTCTAAAATGGAAAAAAAAACTTGATAGTAAAAATAATGTTTATACAAGTGACCTGTCTGAAAATTATAGATCTTCACAAAGCACTGTATATTTGTCTCATAGGAAATAGTATACTTGCCTTTCAATAAATAGAATTTATAATTTTTAAAAATAAAATACAGCATTTTTGCCAGGTTATTAAATAATGCAAAATACCTTTTCTAGTTTGGTACAGTTAGTTCATCTTTCCAAGTCATGGCTGTGTTTAGTGCTTCTTTAACAAAAAAATTCTCAAGCTTTCGGAATTGCATGTTCCAGAGCTGTCGTACTCTGTTGCAGCCTGTGTTGGAACTAACTGTTTTCTAAGCCTGAAATAAACCTTTTGAAGGGATCCTCAGTCTCTAATAGAAAGTACTAGTAAGCTGAAGCAGAGGTTCTATTTAAGGCCTTTAATGATGAGAAGACAGTTATACAATGGGGAAGAATTTTGGCCTTAAAATATGCTTACAATATTTTTTTCCTTACAGAATTACCAGATTCTATTATGGATTGTATGGGTATTACAAAACTCTTTTTTTAAAGATTGTGAGCCAAGGTTTAAAAATGACTAGTAATTCTGGAAATGTTAGAACCAAACTTGAGACCTTGCTGACACCCCTTCCAAAGGTTCCAAAGCAGTCAGCTCTGCGCAGGACATCCACATAGAAGGTTCTCAGGTTGGGATACCAAAGTCCAAGCTTGTCACCTTTCAGCTTTTGACCTACTTTCATTTTTATAAGAAAATGCTAGAGATACGTGCTTGCCCACTAATACAAAGTGATGACTTATCTATTTAATAGTTACCCACAGTAAAAAATGGTCTGCACATTTCTATATGAGAAACATGGCGAGTGTTATGCAAACAAGAAATGTGTTTCATCTTTCAAGCTACAAGTAGATTGTGGCTTTTCAAAATCTGCACATTTTCTCTGTAAATTAATCTTCTACTGTCTTTTGTTGGTGTCTTTCAAGTTCTGTCAGCTTCCAACTAGAAAGCTAACGATAACACATCAGAATTGCACCCTTTTAAAAGAACAAAAGCAGGGTACACATCTGTAATAATAGTGTAATGACACCAAATCTGTGTATGTATGGTTTAGTATTATTTATCTAAATGCTCATTCATTGGCACGTAGACAGTTTCTTCTATGCTTCATCTTCGTATTATGTTTTGCAACACTAGTCTGGCATCATTAGACATCCACCCGCAAGCATTTTAAAGATTTTTCCACACAGCCATAAAATTGCACCTTCCTCGTTGAATATAAAATCAAGTACACCTGTAATAACAAAGCAGTGGAATAGTGTGCATCTCTGCCTGGATGTTTGACTGCATTGCAGTAGAGCTGTGGTGGTTTGCCTTCACAGACTCAGTGAAATTAAAGGTCGTGTCCTAATGTTATGTCTTCCTGTTTAAAATGAATAGCTTGTAAATGTTTATCTCAACTAGAAGTGAGAACGTGGTCTACGTTTGTGCTCTCCAATTCCCATTTTGAGAAACCGTGCAGCAAAACAGCTGCATAGCCTTTCGTGTCCTTCTGCTGCTGTTAAACATTTACATCTTTGATTTCAGTTCTTTGCCAGGTTTCCCCCTCCTTGCAGTTGGATTTCTGGATGAAGCTTGCAGTAGAGCTGTCTAGATTTATAGTGGGTTACATTGTTTTCTTCAGAAAAGGGCGAGAGAAAGAAATAAATCCAGCGCAGAAGTACTGAGAATTCCTGTACAGAGTCATACAGTATATAGTTTCTTTGTGTTCTGCCAATATGTATTTCAGTTTAAAATGTCTTGAGGCTGGTTGGGACTATTTCTATAGAGAGAGGACCAAAGTATACAGTATATTGGCTTCCATTTTGCTGTTTTTGGACAGTCAGGGCTGCTTTCCATTTCCTACAATGTTCCAATATAACTAAATCACATAGACTCTGTCATGGAGGCTTCTGAGACCTGGGGCTTCTGTAAAATGTAAAAGAGTAAAGTAGTATTTATACAGTATAATATTTTGATTTGCTAATGAGCTGTGAGGTGGGTGTTATCATGAACTACTGTGCAGCAAGAAAGGTTCCTAAAACATGCATCAACTTACTCTGTCTCTGAATCATTGTAGATAACACAGTGTTTAGTTTCTAATTAGACTTGTGTTGCGCTAATTCTCATGAGTAGTGTAAGTGATTGATATTCTGCATTTTAGTGGCAAGTACCAGAGCAGCTGACTTCAGCTCCATGATGAAGCCAGCATACAGCTGCTGAGAAAGCAAGCCGTTTGGAGAAACTGATTTGCAAGATTAACACACACTGATTGGTATGGCCTTGTTCTGAGGGGGGAAGGAGGAAATAAAGCACATAGTCTTGAATTAGGCTAATGATATACTAGTCCTAAAAGGATTAGAAAAGGAATGTTTAACTGAAAAAAAAAAAAATCCTATGCTAATAGTTCACAAATTATTTATTTACTTTGGATAGTCTTTTGTACTGTTTCTTAGGAGAGAATGAACATTATTCTTCTTCCATGTTTCAGTCCCCTGTATTTAAAATACAGATGGTTTGTCCAAAGTCCTGTTTTCTGTACATGTGAGTAATAAGTGTAACCTTCAAGGCAGAGTCTTGTGAACTATTTCTTGATAGAACATGCCAGAGCAGCATAGGAATTTTACATGGCTAAAATTAATTCTGAGTTTTGCTAGCATGTTTTCTTTGTGGCCACCTCAAGTCAGTATTTTTGGCAGTGTAGTTCCACTGTGGAAATGAGACTAGCAATACAGATTTTATACAGACAGCCTCATTGAACTGGATTGTGTTTTTGTAAGGTACATCTTCTAACTTGAACTCTCCAGTCTGGTCTGAATCCCTTTGCTCAGATTTTAAATGTTAAGTTTGGCTTTTTCAAATCATCATCCTAATTGCATTCAGCACTAATAAAGCCTGTGCCTGTGGCTCTTGGATGTTATTCACGTAGCATTTGAGTCTTTCACAGCCTTTAAAGCCTTACTCATTTCAAAGTACCTTGTGAGGTAGAGCAGCACTGTTATTCTAGTTTATGGACTGGAGACAAATGGCTACGGTTAGGTCTCTTGTATGTGTTGTATTACAGGCAAGGAGCTGGCTAAGGAGAGGCATTTTCTCAGGATGCTCAAGCTGTGGCTTGCTGCAAATCCCATCTGCCCTCTCCACATGCAGTGTTAGAGGCCCTTCCTGGAACAAGCTCCTTGGGTGATTTATCTGCGTGAGGTTGCCGCTACAGGATCACTGGGAAGGCAGATGGGACACATGATGGCAGACTTGGACAAGTTGTGTTTGGCAGAGAACAGATCTATGGAGTATGGTAGTCACTTTATGGGTTGGAATTTCTAGGTAAATGGTATTCTTTGTGGATTTAATCACCCAGCCTTGTATAAATATCAGTGGTACAATGCAGCTGTTGGATTTTCAGAATTGCTGGGTATGCACTAGAGTCTGCAAAGGGTGTGTTTGCACAAATCATGAAACAAATAAAGGTATTTGCTTTTGTCTGTGTGCTTCAGCCTGCCAGTAAAACTTTTTGCAGGCTATGTAAATAAAGGTCTGATTTTGTTTTGTCAGTTGATGGTAGGGTGAATTAAGTTAGACTTGAAAGCCTCAACAATATCTCAGGGGATAAAATTTATCATGAAGTAAGAATGATAAAATTTGTCATCTGCTTGAGAAAGGAAGGTGTAGGGTAATCCAAACCTCTCATTTTCTTCCCCTCTGGCCCCATTTCTTTTTTGTCTCTCGGAAAATGCAAAAAGAAGGCTCTGGACTTTGTGAGAGCATTAGGAAACTGGAAAAAAAATAGAAAAATCATGTGGCATAACCACTTATTTGGCCCAACTATAGTCAACATGCTTTAACTATAAGAAATTGCAAACTGCTCACGCTTTATTATACTGAGTAAAGATCTGCTGCTGCTTTCTTTGAAGATGAAACTTGTCTTCAACTTCATTGGCAGTGGAATCAGGCTTGCTACAGGTCCATGTTGCAGATTAGGTCATTTGCTTATATTTCACTTACGGTGTTTTTTCCAGTTTCTCTTCCACTGCTCTTCTGTTAAAGTAGTGCAGCTGGCTGGAGGGCTGTGGGCATTGAAAGGGCTGGGGCATTAAAAATAGAAACTTTGGGTCCTTTTTCATAGTCAAACAATTTTTTATATCCTAAGTACATTATTTTATGCTGCCCAAGGAAAAGGATATTGTTTGCTGCACTTCAAAATAACACAAAAGCCATTCCAGCTATCCTTGAAGCCAGTGGCAACGTTCCATTTGCTTTCAATGGGAATTTGCAAAAAACCCATGATGCGGTTTCTGTCAGAGTAGAAGAAAGCTGCGAGTCCTTAGTACCATGGAAATGTAAAATGCGTACATTCTCTTTTGGTTTTAGGATAACTAATTCTTTGATTATTTTCTTCAGAGAATGTTGAAGTGGTTGGTCACAGAAAATAAGTGTAACAAGGACTGCTGAAACACTCCTATCGCTCCAGAGAGTTGAAGGGATGGCCCATAAAACAAGAATTTGCTCTCTGTAGAAAACTAGCCTAATGGCTGCGTAGGACATTGCAGTCGGGACTCACTGTTAAAGCATTTGCCCTGCTTATTCAGCAAAAACATTGACGGAAAAGGGAAGCAAGCGTGAACATTAGGAAGAAGCAATCCTATCATGTCTATTCTGGTTACCACCATGTCTTAAATTAGAAGGACAATGAAGCTTAACATTTTACAGATAAAAGGGTATGATCCCTATCAATTTGGTGCCTTATCATTTGCACGTTTTAGAGAGAAACTGCTCTAGTTTTGGAGGGAGAGTCCTGTACAGCTGTTACTCAGGCACTTACACATCACCCAGAGAAGGGCGTGAAGTGAGTGACTGCATTCCTACCTGCTAGCATGTTGTTTGAGTTTGTATTAGAGCATAGAGAAGGAGGGACCACCTGAGTGTTTCCCTCAGCTGGGAAGGTGATGTGTCAGCTACTGTTTGAATGTGTAATAATCACCAATAAATCTCTAAATCTCAATATTTGCATTAATAAACTAAAGTATTCTTAATAAGTCTTGTACAAAGCAGAGAATGAAATGTAAGAACTTCAAGGAAGACATCTTTCTTTAAAGTGAGTTTTTCCTTGGGCTTCCCCGCCACAAGACAGCAGAAGTTTGGCTGCCCTAGAGGCTGTTTGTGCACCTACTGCTCACTGTGCCTGAGCAGACATGTAAAGGGGAACCCAACAGTGAACCTTTGGCATCACTGTGGCTCGTATGAAGGGAAGAGTGTGTAGATAAATGTACCTTCCAGGTACCCACATCAGCAGCATGGCAGGAAAAAGAAACTTCTCATGTTCTCCCCATGTGAGATCATCCTTAAAATTCTCCAGAACAATGAGGCTTCTCTGCAGGTGTGAAGAGCCTTAGGGCCTTGTCAGGCATTCTTGCACTTCTCAGCTTATTCCATTGCACCTTGATAGAGATAAGACTAATTATTAGATCCTCAGCTTTAGACTCCCTGCAGTTGCTCAGTGCACAGAGTTCTCTTTATCTATCCTTTTCCACTCCAGCCTTACAGTTTACTTTAGTGAGATTATATACTTGCTAGTAATGGCAGAATTTGGCTAGCGGGAAAGAGCGTGGTTTTGAACTCCATGGGCTGTTGCTGATGTGTAAATCATCCGATCTCTTCCAAATAGTGGCCACTCCATCACTTTTCACAATATACCTTTCCTTAAGATTGGAAAATAATTAGTGATTTTTGGTGGTCAGCTTCAAGAATCTTCAAAGGGATCCAGAGTCTTCAGAAATTGCTGTTAGGGAGGATTGCATCTTCTAAAACTACACTGCCCCAAGTTTTGAAAATTTCAGGCTTGCATCAATATTCATGAGAGATCCAAGCTCAGTGATATTTAATGAAAGAATACTTTTGTGGAAAGTACTTTACATGCACAGTGGATGCATTTTAGAGCCCATTTGAAATGTATGTGTAGATTCTGATGTTACCAGAAAGGCAAAACTTAGCACACAAAAGCATTTGAAACTGGGAACTAACGTGTCAGTCTTCTGCTACTGGAACTGGGTTTGACAGCATAGACCTATATGCTGCTGTCTGACCTATGATCACATCACACATCAGTCTACCACGTGCTGTAATCAGTATCTGATGATAAGGAGAGGTAAAGACCTGAAGAAGCAGGGGGTAGTGGAGGCTTGGACTTGTGCCTGTCATGGGTGTGATAGTGTCTGGTTGGTAGAACTGCTTCTCTTTGATGACTGCTAACTTTCATCCAGCTGGTTTTTGAAGGTAGAAGAAACTAAGTATTGTACGCAACTGCTCGTTGTAATTTAGAATATGTATTTTTAAACATGCAGTCGCTTGTAGTAGGTATGACGGTAAGGAGTGTTAAAACTCCAATCATACTGATTGTTATTTTTTAAGATAAACGTGAACCTTAAATTGAGGTAGGATGTCAGCAGTAACAGCTAATGTAGATATTGACACAAGGAGACTAGAAGCAGTTTGATACACATGTGATGACTGGACTAGCCAGGACACTTCCAGTGAGAGAGTGTTTCAGTCTTGCACTAGATATCTCTGCCGAGCACTCTGTACCACAGGCTAGCAAGATTTGGAAGAAGCAGTGCGAAGGAGAATGCATTTTATTTGATGTTCGAAATTTTGTATTGAGGAGGCCATATCCAAGTTGCTTTAGCCAGGGAAAGGCTTACAGTGGCCTAAGGCCTAAGGATGTTAGAGGGGAAGACAGAAGAGGGAGGAGAAACAGGTTCTCTGATGTTTCTTCTGATGAATTTAAAGATACTTCACGGATATTTTTACACACACAGTGACCAAATTCACCACTTGTATGAACTGGCACAGCATCTCTCTACTCAATGCAAACTTATGCCATTTTATGTGGCAGATGATTTGGCCTCAGTGTACAACAAATGGTTTGTTTCTCATTCTCCCAATTCCTGAGTAACCAAGAGAGGGAAAGTTTTCATTAGGTTTTGAGTGTAGTTTTGCTGTAATGTGTATACTCTGGGTGAGTAGTCCCAAGCCAGTGAGGTGTCTGTATATCATAACAGAGATGATGTACTCCAGCTAATATGCTTTTCTGGTTCAGTTGAAGAAGGGAAGAGGAGAGAGGTTGGCAAAGAAGCCACTAAATCCAGCAAAGCATAGAGCACTGCCAATAGTCTTGAGCTCAGCTCAGTTCAAAAAGTTCAAAACCACTGCTTAAAGGAACAGGGCAAATATTTTCCATCCTTTTCTATAAAATGACATACTTTGTTTACTGTTTGTTGTTTATCTGCTCTGCATGATATGTCGCATTTATCAGTAAAACAGTCTGTAGGGGGTAACAGTACTTAAATGTTTATTTTATGATGTTTTGCCTTTTGCTTTGTTTAATCTGCATTTTCTGACTAATTTCATACTCAGATAGCTTTTTCTTTTGCTGTTACAGCGTATCTGTCTCAGGCTGCCCCTAAAAAGATGAAGTAGTAATCTGGCAAAATGAACTCAAGACACACAAAGAGATGACATTAGAGACTAATCTGCAAGTTGTTCAGGTATTTGTGCTTTCGTTATGTATACCAGTAATTGGTGCACAATGTGGGGTACTCTGTCCTTCATGCACTTGAAGGAAAATGTTCTTACTAGCTCTTGCAAGGTAGTGACAAAATTACATAAAATAAATGAAAAAGTCACAAGAAGGGTTAAAGCTTTTTAGTCAAAATGTCACCACAGAACTTAAAAGACGAAGCTGGGGTTGGAAAGTTACTGTATCAGAGTGGCAGCTCAAAGTTCAACACATATTGATGCCTCTGGGTGTCCCATCACATCTGCTAGCTAAGTCAGATTTTACCATCTGTTGCTACCCAGAGCATTGATGGCCATCTGAGGAATGGTGGAGAAAGCAGATTCTTTTCTGACATTCACTGGAGCAAAGTGTACAGGCTCTTTTCTACCGATGGGCTAAGGCACTAAAAAACTCCCAGTGACCTCAGGAATAAGATCCTGGGAACTGTGTAAGCCCTGGGTTAGTCCTACAGTGAGGGTGAAATTCATTTTGGTTCCCGGAGATGAGAAGAGGTCCTGGGTACCCCTTGCCGGGTCTCAAGGATTTTAGGGAGATTTAAATAGTGTATATGTCCTGTATACACAAGAAGAAATAACAGCATTTGCAATTCTTCCCAGTGCAGAAATTGAACTTTCTAGTTGCATAGCAAGGGCAATGTAGAGAAAGATTTAAAATTTCTAGATTTTGGGAAAATAGATTTTTGTTTTATGGATACACACAGGGGAAAAGTAGTACAGGTCTGTTTAGTCTGTGTTACGTGTCTCTGAAGCAAGAACAATTGTGTGATTACTTTTCAAAGCTCCTAGTGAACAGCTGAAGACAGACATGCCATAGATGTGCAAACTGATAATAGCAACAAGTAATTACATACATTTTTGTATTATGATAATAGCGTAGAGATATTGATTGTGCAGAGCTAGGTCCCTTTATAGCTGATTAATTCAGTGAAGCAAATGGGTTTGCTAACAGGCGTAAAGGTAAGAGTTGCTTTTGCAGAATGCATCAATACAGAGTGCATTTAGAAAAAATGTTTTACTTGCATAGTCATTACAATCTTTTATTATCTCATTACAATCATTAAATTGTTATAATTAACATTGCAAACTATTGTTCATAATTACGCATTTTAAACAAAACCACAAAAGCAGAGGTACCTCCTAAGGGTATGTATTTAATGGTTATTTCACTAATATGTGAAAAATCACTCCTATTAAGTTTTATACTGTATGTGACTGTGTGAAAAGAAAATATGAGTAAACAGCAAAGTCACTCTGAGTATTATTTTAATTCCTGAACTACGTACTGTATCAGCTTCCAGATATTTATTCAAGTTCATATTTTATTATGTGTGCATTCCCGTGGTTTTGGCAGTGTGTTCGTAGACAGTATTGATGTACTCTTTTAGATTTTGCTACCAAACTACTACTTTGACTTCATGCATCTGAGGCTTCATCTGACTGAGCCTCAGGTAAGTCATATGCAAAATTAATATTAAATTCCAGAGCAGCAGGTTTTGCTACACATAACACAGATGTAACACATGAGAGCAGTAAATGATGATGTAGCATTATTAGTACTTTTAATTTCAGTATTTTGTCTTCACGGGTGGATTTTTTGTAATGATGGTCCTCCAGTGGAACTAATTGCTAGCAGTGGCATCACAAAATGTGGTCAGTGGTGAAAAACTCTTGGTTTTCTTCCAAGTGTTTTTGAACCTTGAATCAGATCGTTGGCTTTCAGAAACATCATCAGTCCCTCTTTGGAGCTACAGTTTTCTCTGTAACAGGAAACTGCTGTCACAATCTCCTAATGCAGATTTAGGAAAGATTTCTCTTCAACTTTGAAGAGTGATACTATTTTCCTATAAGAAGATTAATTGTATCTAAATAATTTTAACTTTTGAAAATAAGTACACTCGAGATTAAAAAGTGTTTAACTCCTCAGTTATGCAGTTCCTTCAGAAGAGTTAGACAGGAGAAATGAGCCTTACACAAATTTTATTGACAATAGACAGGAAGAACAGTGTCCAAGAACATTCTATAACCTGAAGTCAAACACTGATTCTGTACTCAAATGTGGTGGTCAAATCAAATATCCAGTATTTTAGATTTGAATTACTGACCTTACTTAATGTTGTAAAAACTCATAGTTAGGGGAAAAATAGGCTTAGCTTCATATTTCAAGTTGTGATCACTCAAGTACTTCTAATTCTGTCAAAATAAGAAAAATCTAAGTTAGATTTTCCTTTTAGAAATTTCAAACTATATATGATTTGAATAACTATGATTAGCAAGCTACTTTAGAAAGCAGGATTTTTTTTCCTTCTTTGGGGAAAAAATTACATTTAATACTCATTGCAAACTACTCAGATACCCTGTTTTCGAAATAAATTACCATTATAATATAACAGAGCTACTTACAAGTGTTGCTGCATTTGAGAGATGTAGATTTGAATTCATTTTGGTTTTCACAGAATGAGTACTTCTATTTCATAAATTTTCTGTAATTTGGGGACTTGAAAAACTTGAAATCTTTATATTATCACCGTCAGTACTTCTAGAAGATTACAGCACTTTAAAAGGAACTTTTCCTGTTTGGAAAACTTTGTGAAATTGTCAAAACCCTAGTCTTTCTCATTCCAAAATTCTCTTCATTGAGTATAGGAAGAATTATTATCAAAATACTAATGTGATACAGGATTATCACATGTGATACAGGATTATTCCAGTTAATTGTGTTAACCACTTCTTTCATTCCTGTTTGCTGCATCTTGTAACCAAGGCAATGGTTGCAGAAAGTGCAGGAATATCAGTTACTTCTTTTGAATATTGATTCTGTGTTGACTGGTGACAGTGATGTCTGGGTGCTGTTAAGTTGATGGTGATGTTTGGATGCCTTTGTTTCAAAATGACAGCTTTGCACCTGTTATGCAGCCCAGGCACGAGCAGCCCCTACTGCAAAATGAAGACTGGGTAGCAGTGGTTAGTTGAATGTCAGCTATAAAATCTAAATGCAATGAAGACACTAAGAAGGAAGAAAATAAGAAATTAAGACGTGATGATGATCTAGTTGGCAGCCTTCATGTTGGAAGTTCCTGAACTGTGATCTAAAAGCTTGGTTTCCTTGCTAATGTTCAAAACCAGGAATTGATTTTTTTCCTTTTTCTTATTTTTTTTTTTTTCCTGGAGGAAGGGCATTGATTGGACCTAAGTAGCATATATTGAACAGTAATGTGGAGAGGGAAGAGGGTTTTAGATATGAATTAAGCCTGAGTTACAATGACTCATAACTGACAACAAAACACCCAAGAAGAGACGTGAGACAGGATGAGATGAAATGAGACAAGCCATGAAAGAAGGGGCAGATTTATGAGTTATCGGCCTACAGATGGAATGTGAAGATATGTGAGTGGAGAATGAGATCATCACAAAGAAGTATGCTAGGGGAAAAGGAGTGGGTTCACAGGACAGATCCCAGTAGCCTCTTGTGAATAGTGGGAGGATTGATTTAAGCCACAGGAAAATTAGTATTAAAAATTATACAAAGATGGGTTAGATCCCAAACCTCAGAGGGGCTTGATTTTTCTCTCACTACACTTCAAAAACCAAAGAAACAACAATTAGGATGACCCGGAGCCTCCAACAGTATCTGGAGACCATGCACCTTGAGGGTATCCCACCTAGCTAAAACTGCATAAACATGCTTTCAATTTTGGTGATGCAAGGCAATTTTCAGCACTTTAAGGGAACTGCTGCGTTGCTTAGAATAAAGACAGGAGGCAGAATTTTTGCCTTCGATCTAAACTATGCAGTAGTTTTCTTAAAATGTTAAAATTTGCCTTTCATTCCTGAAACTGAAAGCATGTTTCCAAGTAACTACGTCCTTTGTGCTACACTGCAGCCAAAGCATTTCTTATGGATTATAAGTGGTGGAGTTGATTGCCAAGTTTATTTGAATGAAATTTCAGTTGGCACAATTATAATCCATTTCAAGATTCAGCATCTTAAAATTTCCACCTAAAAGATGAAAATAAATACTTGGCTGCTCACAAAGTATTAAATGGCACATACAGATCTGTGAAGTTTCTCTGTTACTTTAGTCATGTCTCCCGCCCCTTTTCTAATTTTGTTCTCGTATCCTGTAAAGAGTGATTAGGAGGATCTGTTCAGAGAACTGCACAGAAGTCTGTTATTTAGCTGAATCTGCAGAATCAGTTGGCAGACTCAAGAGAAAAACTTTTCTGGTGGAATTTCTTCTTACATCTGATTCTGATAGGAATAGATGGGAATTAGGAAGAGGCAAAAGAGTGTTTCTCACAGATTCAATAATTTTTGCTCCATGTCTTAGCTAAGAATACTAGGTAACATCTGTGCTGCTGGTCAGATTGAATTAAAAGTATTAAACTTGGTAACTGATGGGTAGAACTTGAGGTAGGCAATAAAGCAGTTTTGATTTTGTTGAATGTCATTAAATTTTTGTTTGAAATTTAATTTTCAATATAAAAGTGAACTACATTAAAAATTCATGAAACCTCTATTATTCTAAAACTGTATCTGGAGCTATTTAGTTTTGGGTGGAACTGGAAAAGATGACTAGGTTTTCTCTTAAAACAGGAAAATTAAAAAATGCCGAAACATTTTTTCTCAATTTGAGCCAGTGGGCTAAAACAGGATTTAGTTAAGCCTCAGCCTGTAATGTTTTACATTTTGTTGAACTATTGCTGATCATTCACTCAACAGCGGTGTGCAAGGAGTAGGAGTTCCCTTTCAGAAGGGCTGGAACATCTGAGCGTAAGGATGAGCACATGAGCTTAGTCCTGGGACTCATCCCACAGCGGGTGGATTGTCCAGCCACTTGGACTGTCACCTGTCCTCAGCACTGGCCAAAACCGAATGCCTAAGGAAGTGTGTAAGAACAAGGAAATTGTATATCATCTTTCGACTAAGTAATCTCTTGGTGTTCAGCCATCCCAGAGATGTAGGCAGCCAGGCATAGTTTCTCTCTATTTAGTAACCGCAGTGGATTTCTGTTCCGTAACCTTGCGCGATCTCCCTCTGAGCCCTGCAAACTCCCCGCATCCACGATTTTCTGTAGCGAGGAGTTGCACAGCTTAACACACGTGTGACGAAGAGCCACTTCCTTTTTGTTTGTTTTGAAACTACCTCCTGCTAGTTTGAGATGGAAGGATGCTTTATGGAATCTGACAGCAAAGCTAGTAAAGGATTATTGAGATTATATTTTTGAAATGTAATTCATTTTTAGAAGTTAGATTAGTGTGGTAGATAAAAAACCACAGTTAAGTAATCCAGGACAGCCTAGCCTTGTAAATGAAATAAATGCTAACCTAAAAGTTCTGTACTTCAGGAGAAATTATGTCTTAGCAGTCATATCAATTATAAGCATGGACATACTTAGTAACAGCAGAAAAACTCACTATAGGTTCCAGTTAAAGGAAGCATTTAAGTATATGTTTAACTCCACTGTCATGTTTCAGACTAAGTATATGCTAGGGTACTTTACTGTCATTACTATACTGGGTGTTATTCTTGAGGTACATCTCTTATTTCTAAAATTTAATGCTGCTGGAACGTTTGTTTGGTTGGTTTGTTTGGGGTTTTTTTTTTAAATATTGTTTGATAAATACCATATGCTTTTGACTTTGCTATCATTTGATGTATCTTTGATATCCTTCATTTTGTGTAGAGCACTGATACTAATTGGGGTCTTGTTGAGATCAACGTGTTCAGTGATTTTTAAGTTTCCAGTGATAAGAGAGATGAACGATGGAGAGAAGGAGGAAGAGGAGAGGAAAGGTGCATGAGGAATCCTACCATTCAAAGAAGATAGGAAGAAGAAATCATCAGTCTGTTACATATTGAGAAACAAGATCTCCTTTGAATGAGCTAATAAATGCTTAAATACTACTTAAATAGACAAAAGAGATTGGAAAGACTCTAAGACTTAAATTGTCAAATTTTCCACCTTTAAGTTTGATGATAACTTTTGGTTCCTGGTAGAAGCAGTGTTTTATAAACACACCTGTGGTTAATGAGTTAGGACATTGCCAGAAGTCACAAGGTGTGCTTAAGATTAGACTGTTCTTAAACTATTTTGAGCATAACAATAGAACCTGTATAATGTACTGCAGGTCCCACGTGGCCTCTGCCCATCACCGAACCTTCAGGTTATGGGATGAAAAGAGTGAGCAGATTTATCTGTCATTTGGAATAGGCATAGCGCAGGGTTGTAAATGATCAAGTTGCAACTGCCTGAGCTGCTCTTTGTCCTCAGACATGGTCACCTCTCTGCACCACCTTCTGTTAATTAAAAATAAGAGCTCTTTGCTGTGTTTGTAAAACACATTAAGAGCTTCAACTGGAAAGCAATGGAAAGAGCAAAGTATTAAAATTACTATTTACTCACCTAGTTTTGTAGACTGCTAAGATTACTCCTGCAAAACCAAACGATCAGCCAAACAAACATACAAAATCATGATGTTGAGAGACGAATTTTAACTAAATCACCATAAAGTCTTGCTCCCTGTGGGAGTTTTTCCTTACTAGATTTAATTTTGAGAAAGTTTCTTAATGGGAACAGTCTTTGCACATTAATCCACTGAAACTGAACTGTCTTAAATGTAAAATCCTTTTGGAAATGTATCATAGTAAATATAATGTATGTATGACATTACATTACATAACAGTGGTATTCTTAAGTGAGTCTTACAGTAGAGTTCCAAGTTAAAATTCAAGACAACTTATGTATAGTACAGTATTTGATCATGTATATTCTAAATTCCTTTTATGCAAAGATAAAGCTTGGGCGAAGACAAATACCTTTTTTTTAAAAAAAAAAAAATATGACATTCTGAGGCATTGAAAGATTAGGGCCAGAATGTCAAAAAATGTGAAATCTTGTTTAGACAGCAAAACAGAAGGCTAGACTTTCAAAAATGCTCAGCTCTACTGGCCCTGAGCTAATCCAAATGTCTGATCATAAGAATTGAAGCAGGAACTAGATGATGCTGAGCTCGCTTGAAAATCTGACATCAGTAGTGGGCTTTTAGCACTGGAAAATAGAGAAGCTGTTTTGAAAATCTGTTTCAGTGCAGGAAATAAACCTGGATGCTCATGTTCAATCCAGTGTTCTTAAAAAAAACAAGTTTCTGGGTTTTGGTAGTTTTTTTAAGAGGCCAACAGTAAGGAAACAGAAGGAATAAAAAGCTGTTGTTATGATGGAGAGGAATAAAAACAACAGGAAAGAAGTTGTAAGAAAATGCCATGGACAGTACACTGTTGGCAGTGAACGGTAGAACCCATCAAAAGAAATGTCAGAAATAGCTTGAGATGCCAAAAGAGGTTAAAAATGGGAATTATTTTTCCCACAGTGTGTTCCTGTTGAGCAGAAATCAGGAGATTGTGAGAATCGGTATATTCAGAAAATGGTACTGCCCATCAAGACGTTGTAAAAAGACACCATAAACCCCACCATTAATTATGGAATTGGTGTGGGCCAGCGATGACCAACTTAATTGTATCAGGAACATCACTGGTAGCTGTATTTTTCAGGTAAGGTAGGAAATCAGTTTGTTTCAAAGTTGAATTGGCAGAGTACCATTTATGATCAAAATAAATGCAACCTAAGCAAAAAATCTCAACTATAAACTTCTGAAATCAGTGACTTTATACATCTTCCAGAAGGCATATATGGCTTGTGTGTACTCAAGGTTCATATTGATACAATAGAAGTATCTTAACACAGAATACTTAAGTAAATCTGTCTGTTTGTTTTCTTTCTTGAAGCTGTTTGCTGCATTTCACACAGGTTAAAAATGGAGTGTTTTTCTGACTCTTGGGACTGACATTCAGCTTTCCTATTATGGCTTATTAAAGGCTCTGTCAAGTCTGAAAATCACTAATGTTAAAATAAAAACGGTGTCTAGAGACAGAGGTGCAAAATGCTTTAGTTTTCCAGGTTGTTAATAAGTAAAAGAGTTGGAAGGAAGACAGAGTTCACTACAGGACTGAAGGCTACTTTAGTCCCTTTTTTAACTGAAAAGGGGAAAAATGTGTTTATTTTTTAGAGAACATCTTGTATTTGTATGTACTCAAAATACTGATTGATTTGCTGATATTATTAACAGACATGGCATGCATTTCAAGTCCTTGAACAACAATTTGCAGTAATTCTCTTTTCCTTTGTGGAGATAATGAAGCCACACGACAGCTGTCTGGCAAACATTAGTGCTCTACAACCTGGTCCCAGGAGAGCAGAGGTAAGGCAGGAGTGATTTGACCAAGCGCCTGCAGTTACTAGATGGCAGGACTGGGGTGAGATTCAAATCTTAACTGAAGCCTTTATGATAAAGTGATGTATGTTATGGCTGAGGAGGACGGACTCATGGTGGTTATACTTACAACATCTCATAGAGTGTGCTAGGCAAATGCAGAAGAGAAAGTAATTTTATGTGTAGAGAAAAAAGATGCAGCAGTGCTAAATGCTCTACAAACACATAATAAGAGGAATTTTCATCTTGACGCTGCTCAGTCTAACTATCTAAAAGAGACAGAAGTTTCCTGTGAATTTCTTTTAAACCATAAACCAAGGTAAGCTCTGTCCCAACTGAGCAAGATTTAAGCAGGTGTCTTGATTTTCTTCTTGAATCAAGACATTATATTGGTTAACAAGGTCACCTTTTGATTATAGGCATACTTTAATGCCATTTCTCGAAATGGGGTGTGCATTGCATTATTTCACAGAATCACAGAATCATTTAGGTTAGAAGAACAAGCTTCCTAAAACCCCATATGGTTTGTACAGTATCCTCCTTCTCTATAAATAAATAATATATGACCTTAGTACTCTAGAAGCCTAGTAAAAACCCTGGCAGGACATCACACAACCTCTTAATATAACTTCACAGCTATTTGTGGAACTCTGCCTCTGTGTCACTGAGAAACAGAGTTGGAGGTGACAGTTCAGATTTTGCATCCTCCTTCCGGAGGCCATTTCAATCATGCAGCCAGTTATGTATCTTACTGTGCATTTATAGCTTAAGGAATTATTTGCAGTTGAAAATAGTCCTGGGCACAGCGAAGATGGACATAGAGTGCAGGCAAAGGTACAGCTTTGTTATTGCTTTAAGGTACTGAAATTAAATGTATGTTTACTAGGTTTCTGTTTCAGTGAAAATGATAAAAATAGTAAATGTGATTATGTACCATTCAGTAAAGATGCAATTTAGAATGTTGAAATATTTATGTGAACTCTCAAATACTATCCTAAGTAGGTGTTATATTAAAATTGCATGTTAAAACAAAATACAAATTTCCCTTTCCTGCTTAATGTCAGTTACTTCATTTCAATTACTGAAAATATTTTTCAGTTACTTTTCAGTTTGCTGATTTTTCTCTGCTTAGATGAATAAGCATACAAGTTTAATGAATTTAAACTTCTGACCTTCAATACTTAAAGTTCTTTCTGTTTCAATAATGAAAATGAAAAAAATAAAATTAAAATGTGTAAAATGCAAGCATACCATTTTCACATAGCCATACTGTTTTCAAATGTTCATCCATGTTGCACTGTTCTGGATTAAGGTATTAATATTGGAAGAAAATATGCATTCAACTATAGGAAAGCTTTCTTAAGTCTAATTGTTTCAGGGCCCAAGTAAGATGTTTAACCTTGGAGTACGAAGTGAGCAAACCTGAGCGTCCTATTGCACATGCCAGTGGATTAACTTCTGTGTAAAAGTGGCTTTCAGACTTCATAGGTTTGTGACTGGTAAATAAATTCCAAAAGCAGAGTGGATATTTAGATCTTCTTAGGTCTTTAGAAAGATTGGGTTTCTGTCCAGCATGTATGAACTTGCTCTGATCCACCTGCCACAGAGTTCATCTCTGTGCCCTCCTTGGGCCACCCAGTGCAGGTTGTGAGCTGCAGATCTCAGGCCACCCAGCCATTGAAGCAGAGAGCTGATAACCTGCAGCCTCAGAGAGGAACAGAGACAAAGAAAGTGTGGGTTTCTAGACCAGCACCTCGGCCACCACAGCTAGCTTTTCTTGGTGATGGAAGGGGAAACTGGATTTGGGCAGCAGTATCTTCATTGCAAGGTATCATTCATTGCAAGGGCATTTGTTTTTCTCTTAACTAGGCTTCGGTGGGTTTTTGGTGGTTGGTCAGCATAGGCTTCTCTGAGATATGGGGAACCACTCACATACATCATTTTAGTCATATGCCTGACCTTCTCAGGTCATTCCCAAATTGTGTTACTGGTGAAAAGTACATAATGTATTGCATTTGTCACATGACATGCATTCTACTTTTCAGGGCAGGAGTACAATTCAGAAGTAGAGATGAGAGTACAAGTTCTATTTTCATTGCGCTACTCCAGTGACACTTGCTGAAATAATATTAGTCAGAGTGCATGTGGTAGAGCAGCCACCTAGTTCGGTGTAGGATTCTGGAAAATGCAACAATATTTCAGGTGAAAGCAGTGTTTACCATTAGCTCGTCAAAAGGAAAGATGGTGCCTTTTCTTAACCTGAATTTTCCTGGATTTTAGACAGAATTGTGTTGTTTGAAGTTATACCTGCATTAGTGTTAGTTGGTATATCATTTATTTTACATATTTCATCTACATCCTTGGAGCTAGATACAGATCTGTTTGGGTCTACTAAGTGTCTACTTTGAGGATACTTTTTATCAACCATCAGACAAAGAAAATTGAAATTAAAGACTTCCTCTTAGACTTTGCGGTTCTTCTGTTGTTTTGCTGTTGAATTAATGAATGCTCATTAGTGCAAAACTGCAGCTTGAAAACTTAGATGCCATTGAAAGAGAAACTCGAATACGTTTTATGGATAGTTTGTTTTTCTTAGTTCCTTGTGATTACAAAAACATGGTATTTTAGAGAGGAAGATAGTTCTAGGGGTAAGTCTCTGAACCAGGACAGAGACTTGGTTTAGTCACTGGTCTTTGTGCAAATTGACTTCTCTTGTCTTCACTCCTTCCCTGCTGCTGGAGCTAAAAATGGTTTGCAGCATTTTGGAGTCCCAGAGCTTGTGGCCTCAGTTATGTGGGTATATTCTGTGAGAATTAATAGTGCCGATGGAATTCAGAGTTGATAAATGCTACTATTATTTTACAATTATATATTAAATGTCACCTGTATTACCCTCTCAGGACAACACACTGCGCTTCCAGGGAAGAAACACATAACATGACATGAAGAAAATGAGAACATATTTAAATAGAATGTCTCCAGGATAGTCTAGGGAGAGATTAAACTGGAATTCAGCTGAAGTCTTTTGTAGGTACGTGCACTAGTGAAGAATTAACAAAATGGGAGAGCTAAAGGGATATGCTTAGCTTGCCTTTTTCCCCCGGCTGGTAAAATTCGGTATATCATTTCTAATATAGTGTAGTTTGAATATTGTGCCCTGTTTTGGTTTGCTTTTAGTTTCTTTGAGAAAATAATTCCAAGGCTTCTTTTCTTTTCCTGCTATTGTTGGACAAGCTTTCTTTCAGCAATGTCTAAGTGGTTGACTTATGATAGAAAAAGTGCTGTGAAATACAGTGTATAAATAAACAAAACCAGAAAGGCTTTTTATGTGTTTGTTCCCCGCTAACTTCTTTCTGTGATGATAATCTCAGTGATTATTTATAACTGCATGAAAACAGTGTCTATCTGCACGAACACTGAGAAGACATGCCTGATTTAGTTGTGCATGTGAAGAAAGGGAACTAAATAAAATATTTTTCATTCCTCTTGTTAATTCTTGATTAAAATCCATTGAGCATTGTTATTCTTCTGCTGGTAATGCAAAGACAAAAGAGCAGACTGTCACCAAAGACAATTCCTTAATTCATATTTCAGAGGATAAAAACATAGAACATATTATCTTATTTTATGGATATGTATGTACATTGGTTATAATGGATAGTGATACAGTAAAACTCTGGATAGAATAAAGCAGAAATAAATCCCTAGTGGCATTGCAATACATAGATTGTGGTTACAGTTAGAGAAACCCTGTGAAATTAGCACTTGCTGTTTGTAGGCATACAAAATACAATGTAAATGCTGGCACTGCCTTTTCTCAGGGAGGCAAGAAGTTGTGGTACTTAATGTGCTGTAGGACACATATGGCATGTGAAGGACAAAACCAGAATATAGCTGGCTTTCAGAGTTTGGAGCAAAGGCGAGGCATTTTGTGTGCAAAGGACCAGGCTCGTATTGGATTCTCAGTTCTGGAAGCATGAAACTTTAATTTCCTTGTAGAAGCAGAGCAGTTTGAAGTGATCGGTTTGACAGTGAAAGCTGAGTATTGGTTTTCTTTTTAGTTTATTATTTATAATTTAGAAAGTTGTTATCATTTATTTTATTTTACATTATATTTTTAAATATTATCTATTATTTAAAATTATATTGCTTGCAGTACAGATTTACACATACATGTATATATCCACTGTAGAAAAAAATAGAAGAAAATAAAATAGATTAGGTTTTGTTCTGTTCCATTTGACACTGTATGTGCAAGAAAACAATCTATTCTTGGGAGCCTAATTTGTACTGATTATCATAAATAATTTTGGGGAGAGAAAGAATGTATCCAAAGCAGTTTCTGGAAAATTTCATTAGCAAGATTAAATACTACTCCTCCCTTCAAAATAAAATCACAGTAAAGCACCCTGCAGAGAGTTTTGCTCTTTTTAGCCAAACCGTAACTGTGCACAGGCAACTGTCAGAGTTGAGGCGAGGAATATACTAATCTCTCTCTGCATGGGGGAAGCCTAGTTAGGCACACACACAACTTTGTGTGATTCTTTAATTCATATGTGCATTTTCAGTGCGGTGCTTTGAGGAATAACAAATGTCGGGCCTATTCAGTACCTTTGGCAGCAGGTGCTTAATGAAAACTGTATCATGAATTACACCTTAGAACTCAGCTTCCTGATTTACTCCCCTTGACTTGAAGGACACAACCAAGCTAATTGTGGATGGATTTAAGAGATTTTAAGCCATATCAGAACATACCTTCCCCTCCCTCCCCCCCGCCCCAGTGTTTTGGTGAATAATTACAGCAACTGCTATTAAGAGTATTTTATTAATACTACTTTATGTCTTTTGAAATGCAGAAATATGAGGGAAGTTATATTTTGATGCTGTAGTGTTATTTAAACCTTTTTCTTCAAGATAACAAGCCCCATCAAAACTTCTTTTTAATGAGACATATCTTGGGAAAGGTGAAAGAATATGTGAACAGTACAGCAACTGCCGCTGGCTGATGATATGTTAGAAAGCTGCACTTCCTTACCAAAATGGTAGGCACCTCATTACTTGGAATTAGTAAATTGTAAGGTTTTAAAAGCAGTAAAACACAAATCAGATTCCATCATGGGTGTGCTTTCCTTCTTAATTAAAAGATACTTTGCCAGTGACATTTACAGGCACAGTTGGATATGCTGCTGCTTGTGTCAGCAGTAGATTTTTTGTACAGCTCTCACACAGGAAGAAGGAGAAAGGTATTTCTGCGTAATGTTCTGAAGAAGGAAGGCGTGATGTCCTGGGTATAACTTAATCTGTACAGAAGATAGTTAGAATTTTTCAGTGTAGATTTTGGCACCAGGTCTTCCTTAAAGTAAGGTTTGTGGAGTTGTTTTTCCTAACAAGTTTACAGACCTGAGGATGACAGAAAAGACCATTGTTATAATGTGTCCTACTTAACAAGAGTGGCCCTAGTTTCCTAAAGCTAAAGCTACCTTCTCAACAACTGTCTAACAGAGGAAGATGACGTATTTTTTCTTTTGGTACTGGGATGCTTGGAGTAATTACAAACATAGCAAACATTATTATCTCCATGATTGGATTTTACAGCTCAGTGATGTAATGTTAAATGCACTGAACAGCTCTGGTACAACCTTTGGACAGTCCTGAGGGGCAATTTGGGATTGTTCCTAGATAACAAAGCATAGTGTAAAAGGTAGATGATTTTTTTTTCCCCACCAGTTAGTTTCTCACATTCAATGCAACAGGATTTCTTTGCTTCATGTACTTTTGCTGAATCTTAGGACAAATGAGAAAACCAGTCAATGATGAAAACCAGGAGGTATAAGTTACATAATTGCTGCAGAGCTCATCAGAATACTGTATGCTTTCTATACGGTCTGACATTGCTGTGCAGTGACGGAGATTCATTATTCCATTATCGATTCATATGGACTCTTTCTTGATTTTGATAAAAATAGTGATCAGTTTATTAATGTATAAAATCAAGGCCATGGAGCTTGATTAGACTGATACTTTGGGTTGCTGCATTGCATGTTCACAAGATTCAACTACAAAAAGCTAAAGCTTTTGCTTTTGTTAAAGTATTCCAATCATATTAAAGTGCATGAGCCATAAATACAAATGTTCATAAATGCAAATGTGGCATTCTTTCATAAGGGAGAGTTTTGGAAATGGTCTCAGTGAAAATCTGAGACTCAGAAATAGAAAATTTTCCGTTTTGTTTAAGCAATGATCATACATTGAACAGCATGCCACTGAAAACAGACCTAACTAGGAAAAATTAAGTGAGCTTCAGAGTTGCTCTTGGACATCAGCTGAACAATAAGAGTTATGGTTAAGAAGCTTTTGTAAATGAGACCTGATTTTAAAATTGCCTTCACTTAGTTCCATCTTGTATGGAATAATTTGGTACTGGCTTCTGATAAGTTGGGATGTTGTCTTTGACAGCTCAGTGGAATTTTCAGATATGTCGTTACTGAAGTTAGACAGTGCTTACGTTCTTTGAGGCACAGACATACAAGTAATTCTGAAACAAAATTCTCTTCTATATTTCAGATTCACTGATAACATGCAAACCAAGTCTGCTTGCCATTGCCTGTTCCAGATACTATGTCAAAGCAAACAAATGAGACCTAGAAGTAGTGTGACTCAAAAAAAGAAGTATTTTGGTAAGTCGCCTAATGTGCATTAAGAAGCTGAGAAAGTGGTCTTTCACTTGAACAGATATTTTTTTTCTGCTTCTTTGTAATTAAAGTATGCTTTTAAGAAATATTGCTAAAAACACAGTAGGCTTTACATTTTGGAAAGTGTTTATTCTTTCAGAAGGCTAGCAAATCAAAACCAGTACCTTCCTGCAAGATATGCTTAGTTAGAACATCCTGCCACAGCCTAAACTTCTGGAAAACTTCACAGTCCCTTGGCGTTGCATTCTGGTTTTGGTGAAGTAACACACCTATCAATGCAGCTTCCACATTCTTTCAGAGTTAATTATTCACATGTTTCAGGTAGAACATTTTTCTTGGTAAGCCTGCATTACCTCAGCAATTCAGAAGGAATTTTCTCATATTGAAACTCTATTGAATAACATCATCTGCTTGTGCAGTTTCTCATTGCCTTTCAAAATATATATTGATTACAGCAGAATTTAAATAAAACAAGTCCCAAAACACACACCTAATTCTTGTGTATTCACTGTCTAAATATGTTTTACAGGCTTTTAATCTCCTTCCTGAACTCTTAAAACTTTGGGTTTTAATGTGGTAACCATATGGCTTTAATACTATTAGTTCTTAAATTTAGTGTTACTTTAATTCTAGTGTGCACAATTCTCTTACAACTCAAGGACTATTTAGTTGTGCTAATATAGCTAACAATGGTGCTTGACTTTAATAAAGTCTACTAATGTGTTTAAATGGGATTGAGACGTCACACAGATTCTCTTTACACCAGTAGCAGTCAGTTCTGATCTGCATTTTTACATATTTACATTAATGTATATTACAGAATATTGATGAGGGTGACTGGAAGAAAAAGCTGTGTAGCTCTTTTGTGTCACTGGACGGTAAAGTATAGGTATGTACCCTACTCAGGTCAGGCTGCATATGAACACATAGATGCAACCTGAAGGTAAATCACATATACATCTACAAGACAATTTCTGAAGAGAAAATTATTTTATGTTGTCATTGGTTCCTGTCTCATTTTTATTAATGTCCCAAATTTGAGAATCCTAATTGAAACAAAAATAGTTACTTACTATAATGCCTGGGCGTGGGACAGAGCACACCGTTTCTGAAGCAAAATAACACTAAGAGTAATTTGGATAAATTCTTCCTTATTTTTCCACTCTGTAGAACTCTTCTATCTACCCCCACACCTTTTTTTCCTAGGGTTTCTTATAATCTGCAGTTCAATAACTGCTGCACTTTCTTGGTGTTCTTTATCCCAGTTGAGCCCAAGTAACAGTAGAGACTAAAGACTTCCCCTTAATCATTGTATCTTACTGCTGACTTCTTTGTAAGTAAGGAACAGATTATGTCTATTATTGTACCACTGGTAAGGCATGTGAGTGTCTTCCTTCACTTTGTAGCCTTCTTGATGTTGTTCTAGTCACACTGTTCCCTAACCAATTCTAGCTGACATTACATGTCCTCTGGACTGGTGTGCGCATGCTGTTCCCTGCCTGTACATGCTTTGTCTGTTTAATTAGAGCCATGGAAGACGTCTTGTGCACCTCAAAATAATGCTTCTTGGCATTACAGTTGGAGGAATATACCTGACATCTGCCACAATCTGGGGTATTACAAGAAGAGCAGAGGCTAGCTAAAAGGAGGGATTCCCAAAATCTTGGTGTATTTCTCATGGTACACACATGAGAAAAAGATGTCTGAAAAAATGCATCCAAATGCATTTCTCTTTCTGCAAATGCAGAGCCTGGGACAGAATTGGAAGCAGCTGTAACCCCTGCCTCCGTGGGGTACAATACAGCTCTGTTCCTATAGGGATCCTATCCCAGCAAAATAAATTGGGAAACTGGTACAAGGTATTAGTATTTCATTATCATTATGTTCCTCTGACACCAACACATGAGCATTTACATTACTAGTGCATCAAGAAGGGTCCTAGTTGGTTAAATAAATAACACTGGTATTTTGGAAATTTTTTGAAAGTTAGGAAAGAAGCTTCTTTTTTTATAGCTGCTGGCTTTGATCTTTCTTTGCATTATTTAACACCTAGGACTCCAGAGTGAATTCCTTTTGCCAGTTATGGAGTGTAGCTTTGCTGTGGTAACATCTTCTGTGACTTCCTCAAGCAGGGACAGAACAGACTGCAGGGTGATAGGAGTAAGTGCTGCACTTCCTTACGGCAGAATTGTCTTGGTTCTCTTCATAGCCTCTCTCTTTGCATGCTCCCATCCTTTCCTGCACCACCCCTTCACTGGTTTCTTCTGGTTGCTGGCACAGAAGTCTGTGGTCTTAGTGCAGTATGTGCCCTCTGCAGTAGCTATTGTCCATCTCAGTTGGCTATTATGAGGCTCTCAAAACATTTGTTGCCTTCCCTGCACCTCCTCAGTCGTATCTCCAAGTCAGAACATTGCCTGCACAAAATATTTGGCTTGACATAGGTCCCATGGCATAAGTCACCACAGACAGGATTGTGGTAAGCCTAACCTCCGAAGCTGTAAAAGCTGATCGACAAGTGGTAATGTCCCTTTTTATTGCAGTTTATCAGAAGGGATTCCAGGAGGGAAAAAGTTAAAAAATAATTCCTGTGAAATTCAGAATCACATTCATTTTTTAAGAAAACATGAGTTAATGTTTACTGTAAAGTTCTTTTTTGACTACAGACCGAACAAGGAAGGAAACAAAATATTTAAGTTCTCTCTGTAAGGCAGCTACTTTCTCTGTGCCTTTTTCTTTCTTCTGTTTAATTCCTAATACCCTAGAGACACAGTTTCCTCCCTTAGCAGGGACTGTGACCTTAAAAATAGCCAGCTCCAAAATAAACACAGAAAAAAAAAAAAACCCACTTCAATTGTTTCAGATATGTGGTAAGTAACCAAAGCTGTGTCCGTGCTAAAGCTGAAATTCGTAATCTTTTAGAGCTGCAATTGGGACTTTTGTTTCTCTGAGAGTTAGCGTGTTATTTTGTGTTCACACTGCATCCCTGCCTCTCTCTCCAAAGAAATTTGTTAAAATTTAGGATGCCATTTGTAAGTAATTTGTCACTACTTTTACCACTCTTGCAAAATTTTTAGAGGGGACTTCACTTTGGACGAGGGACAGGCAGGGCACCAAACACCTGAGGAAGTGGTAATCCCAGGTTGGTTTTGTGTCATTCTTCTGATGGACTCTTTTTCTGCTGGTAGACAATACAGCTGCCTCGGGCCAGCTGGAAAAATTGGTGATTTATGGAACAGAAAGCTTGTTCTGTCACTTCTGCTTCTAGTTTTAAGACTCCATTCTCCGATTCAGCTGCATGAAGGAGGAGGTGGTCCAGCCTGGACCTCCCCTCTGCATTGAGGCCATGGTGTGACCTCATCCGTAGGCTGTCTCATTGGCACCACATCTTTCACATCCCTCTACAACTGGACCAGAGTTCACAGTTTATACAAAAGCTTTTTCCAGGAAAAGGACTTGCCATCAAACAGATTTAATGGGGAGTGGATCCAAGCCCCAACCTATTACATTAATATAAGGCTTGTGTCTATATGTTAAAGCTGTTGTTAACTGCTGTACTCTGTTTCATTGAGGGGTCCTTGGTCGTATATAACCAGTAAGGAGAGGAGAAAGGACATTCAAGTCCACAAATTAAATCCCCTCTGACAAGCAAGTATTGCAGAGGACTAATTTCAGTCTGGCCAATGCCCTTGGATGGAAAAGTTAGTCACTTTCACTGGGCAGAATTGTCTTCTGACTTTGCTTAGGAAGCTTTGAAACTGGTACATATTCAAGGGTAACAGTCTGTTGGGTCTTCAAACATGTTTCAAACCCTTCTCCCACAAGCAGACACTAAGTAGTGCTTGTGCAGGCTGTCACAAAACGCAGGTATTCCCTCTACTTTTCAGGGGCTGAGTTCATATTGCAGGGGAGAATTTTCTACCTCTTCCCACATGAATGTGCCCGCTGTATCTGTGTGGTGTAGCAAATATTTAGGCACTTGAGTGTCTTCCTCTGAATATAGTCTAAAATCCTTCATTTGTTTAGAAAAGTGTTTTGAAGTCTCAGAACAGGACTATGAAACTTTTTTGATTAATGCAGACAGCTTGGTCTTCAGGTGTAGGGGAAAGAGGAACAGCCAGAAAATGAGCAGGGGGAAATAGTAGAAGAACATTCTGTGTACTTTTCCATCTAAGCTATTGCAAGGTTTGGGAAGGTTTTTTTAATCTGTCATTTTAGCCTAATCCACAGGGAACTCATTTTGAAATTAAATATACCAAAGCATTTATGATTTACAAAGAGGGAAAAAATAAAAGCCTTAAAAAATATCTTGTGTTTGATCTATTTGTTGCTGTGAAAATATTGACGAAAGGCAAAAGAATGGCCTTCATTGAGCTTATTATTGTTGGCTTGCTTTAATGCTTTCTTATTAAGGGCAAACTCCCATTACGATGTGAGATTAACTCTTTCACAGTTGTGAAGGATTAAAAGATGGAAACTTTGAATGTAAAACTCCTGTAAAACAATTATTCTAAACTAGGTAAGCTGCATGTGATTCCCACTCAGAAATATGTAATGTGGCAGCGGGAAGCTTTTAAAAGTAAAAAATATATATGGAATAGTTTGTGCAGAATTTATGCTTCAAAATATTTTTAAAAAGCAGACTCCCATGTAAAATCAGAAACATGGTGTTAATTACATGTTCTAAAACTGTTTCAGAAAATAAATACTTTATGGAAAAAAAAGAGCATAAAAATCATAAATTCTGAATGTGCGTGTGTAAAATAAGGATCTGTCTTCACTTGAAGCGTTAACTACAGACCCAGTTCAAGTGTTACCGGGACCTTAACTTCATTCACCCACAAAAACCTCCAGTTTTGTGGAGTGGTGCTTTTCACTTGAGTCAGCTAGTCCTTCGGGAGCCTGTTACAAAGAACAAGTGCTACCAGTGTTTAGATTGGTAATGCAACAGAGAAGTGGCAAGAGACTTCAAACTTGAATTAACACAGCGCATCAGCTGCTAATCCAGTCATGCTGTGCCACTAATCAAATCATCCTGGTAGTCCAAGCACTGTTTTGCAGTGTAGTCGGTGTCTCACAAGTAAGAACTTGTTGAAGCCCATGCTAGAACTGCATCTTAACAGAATGTACCCAAGTCACCTGGCTGGCTGGTCTGGGTCCCAGGTGCTGTCTGGATGTGGCAGTACAAGAGATCAGCTTCTAAGGCAGATAAACCAGTCCCTTGCTAACGCCATGCTGCAGTGGCTGCACTGCTGCTAAAACTACCTGTGCTCGTTAGTTTGGAGACCACTTAAGTAGCTGAAGACTCATTAAAGTTGACAGGAGAATGATTACCTGGCTCTGGGTTAGTAATATGATGCCTAATATTGCAGAGGGGGCAAACCTGAAGTTTAAGCTGTGTGTTGTTGCTTTATGGAGAGACAGATGTTACAGTTGCCAGCCCAGAATTCCTAAAAGAAATTGCTAATTTGAACCATTTATTCCCTTAAATTCCCATTGAATTAGCTTTAATAATGAAACTAATTGTTTGTTATCACTGCAGTATCTGAAGAAGTCTGTTGGCCAGAATGTCGTATGAACAGGAGTGTCTGTTGGGATATTAAATTTCATCTCCCTTGACAATGTCTGATTGTTCTCTTTTGTACATTTTCTATTAACTTTTAGTGGTCTGGATAACTTTGTGGAATAGGTAGAAGTCACTCCAGGCCAGCACAATGCACACAGACATCGCTGTCTGAAGAATGCCAACATGCAGGGAGAATTTAGAGAGTTAGCATTTCACTCCAGCGCACCAAGATGTTCACATTTTCCTTCCCAGAGTTTCCCACCAGGCTCTGTTTTTTTTGTACTGCCTAATACACATCCATGGCTCTGTAACTAAGAGTAAACTTTAGGATTGCTACTTACCCTACAAGGACCTGATCCTGCAAAGACATACCTCCTTTGGGCCATCTGTGTAGTCTTGTTTGAAGACTGTTTGCTCAGATGTACAGGATCTGCTCTCCCTTGACATTTTGGGAGCCTTTCATCACTACCTCACATCATATTTTAACTGATGCCTTGGTCTCAGTAGGTATAAAGCTCTTAGTGTTTAAGAATGTATCATCTCAATACTTGCATTGTGCTTTGCTTATCTGTTGGAGTCCAGTTAAGAGATACAGGTTTTGATCGGTTTGCCATGGGGACACAGAGGGAAGTTATGGATGTAGGAGGTATCTGAAGTAAAGCTTATAATAAGCATTAAGCTTGTGCTTGGAGTTGTACACCAGAAATACCACCTCCATGCAAAATTCATTCAGTAAGCAGGTTCTTTGGAGTTCTGGGGTGGATTTCTGTGTCTCAGGAACCTGCAGTATTTAAAATATAGGGGAACATTGCTTTATTAAAATCATTCTTTTAGTTGTCATGGCAACTGATCTTAAATAAATGATGAAGAGAAGAAGAATGTATATAAAGAGACACTTAGGTCATAGTGGTAAATCCAGTACTTCTTAAAATAACAAGAAAGCACTCAGATTTGTTGTTGCTATAGTTAATTTTATTCCAGATGATTTTTACAACTTCAGTATTGTCCAAGTTCACAATCAAAAACCACAGTGCTTGTATGCTCACAACTGTATCAATTTGACTCTCTCTTGTATATATAACTATTAAGGTCCTCCAGTAGGAAATATATTCCTTAAAATGGACACAGAACTATATAATAAAAAGCTAGATGTGATATTTTGTGATTGTCTGCAAAATATTTTTCTGTCCTTCTTTTCCAAAACTGCACTCAGTCAGATAGGCAGAAACGACAACATGAGGGAGGATGCTGCAGTGACCCTGAGGTGATCTGATTAACCATTTCATACAAATGGTTAGTTTTCTTACAGCTTTGCTGTCTTAAAGGATAATTAGAGACTTGGAGGGGCGGGAGATACTATTCTAGGATCAGCATATATAATTTTCAGCATTTATAAGTGATTAAGGAATAGTTCACCAAAGTGGAACCCCAAAGACCAAAATTGTGCTGACAAAATTTAGGATGTTTTCTCTTTCTCTAGTGGTTTAACAGTAGAATCAAAATTAAACAATCCTAATATTTCTTCACTGCTCAAAAAGTTTACTACACATAAGAAAAAAATGTGTCAAAGAAATGTGCCATAATGAACATGCTTTTTCTTTTTATCCCTGTTACCTGATTTTCAGCATGATTTCTAAACCTTTCTCCTAATTTTTGCCAGTAGCTTTTTAATCTTTATTCTCATCTGTCTGTAATCATCTCACTTTTACTTTCCTGTTTTACCTTTCTCTTTTTTCCACATATAGTCCTTTACTCTTCTTTTGTTTCCTACATGCCAAAATTAATTTTCACTTTTTCCTTTACAGCTGTATGCGCTGCATGTAGATTCTCCTGTTTTCAGTGCTATTAAGAAAAGCCCTTTTAAAATATAAAATATTAGAAATCCTCTACAGGATATGATTATTCCTATTCTACCATACAGCAAACCAAAACTGCTAAGTTATAAGGCTGTAGACCACTGGTGTCCATGCAAATGGTATTCTTCCACACTGGTTTCCCTCTCTTCTTTACAAGCTGCTCTTTATTGTGACCACAAGACTGGTGCCACTCAAAGTGTTCTGCATCAGCTAGCTAACAGACACCAAATAACAGAGATTCACACTGTCGTGAACTAATAGAATACCTCTCATGGAAGTGACTCCAAGCCATTTAGTGTTCCATCAGCCTTGAAAGCTTGCAGTTGAAGAGGCGATGACTGAAAAGTGCTATTTGAAGAAAAATAGTGCTTCAAACCTTAAACCCACATGATTGTTTTGTCTTTTTAATTCCAGCTCTCAAAGTTTAAGGGCTAGAACCAATTTTTCTTTCATTCCCTCCTGATTGTTGAAAGTAAGCCTTCGTAGCTATGGTGGTTTTAGAACAGGGGCTGTGATAGAGCCCGTAGGGATGGCACTGCATAACTTCTAGAAATCAATGTGAGTAGTCGCAATGACAACAGTGGGCAGCGACGTTAACGGGAACTCTGCAGTCCACCCATAGGTACCTCACTTAGGTAAGTTGAAAGTGCAATGCAACTGTGCCTCTAACAAACCTCCCTAATGTTTTTATTTAAAGTCGAACAGTAGGGTGTGTAGGCTTTTACTTTTCCAAATATCAGCAAGTAAAACTCAGTATATTCTTCCCAGGAGTTCATACAAACATTTTTTTTTTAATCTTTGTCTTGCTCTGTTTAAGTTTGCAGCTGCTGGGTTCTGCTTTGAGTTTCAAGTTCAAAGGCACCCAGACACTCTTTGTGAAATATCACAGAAACCACTGAACTTCACCTGGCTTTGCAAGGAAATCTTGTCAAACCATGAGTTTCCCACACTTCCACTGTGAAGCCTTGTGTTAACTCAGAGCTTTTTTCTTCCAGCTTGCATTGAAGTTAACTTAATTTTGAAGGATCACAACCCTTAGGGAACTTCTTCATGAGCTTTAGCCTGTTTTCAAGTTTGTAATAAAACTCAGAATTCTTTCCACGATTTTGGGGTTTTGTCAGAAAAGCCAAGGACAACTGTAGTCAGCATTACTTTTAAATCAGTGGGTTTAGAGATGGGTCGTAACCTTTGAACATAGCGTCTGTGCAGTAAGCTTGGCAGGCATCCGGATTTTGGCAGGTTTGTTCAAGTTTTGAAAGAGCTGTCCCACCTGTTGTCACAGCAGTGCAGCAGATTGCTCGCCCCGCCACAAAGATACGGGACGCTGCAAAATATGTCTAGGAGAAATAACGTCTCCCATAAAACACAGAGGGCTATATTGTGTTGTAAGAGACAGGCTTCAGGCGAGCGCTGGAGGGGGTTGTGCAGCAGCTGGACCCTTCAGACACGTCTCTCTCAGGGCTTGCTGTAGCACGGTCTGGAGTGGGACTGCCACCATATGTTAACGGCATCACACATGTGCCTGTCCCAGGCAGCTCTGGCTCTGCTGAGGGTACAGGCTGTGGTCATAATTCTCCTCCTGTCCTTTTATTTATAGTACAGGTCTAGGTGGCCCAAACAAATCACCATTCACTTGCTGTATCTCTTACTTACTTGTAAGGGAAGGGTCAATGTGTAGCTTGGAAATTTCTCACATGTAAAGGCATAGAGAGATTCAGTGTTACTGGTAAATGTGTCACCGTCATATGTAAACTGTAGGCTAAATTCTTCCCTTTTCTGAGAACATTTTACCCTGCTCTCTGAGAGCTCAGAGTAGTTTTCCTTCAACACACTCAGTCACACCAGCTTTCTTCCAAGAGATTCAAAATAAGCTTTTCCAGGCTATTTTTCCAGGTAGTCAGTTCACTCTGCCACCTGTGCTGTGGGTAGGGTTACCTAACTTTGGCTTTTGAGTCCCAGTCATTTCTTCCCATTCAGTTGCTTGTTTCCTGGCCTGGTTTGTTGAATATCCAGTAGCAGCGTCATGCTGGTGTGCAGGTCTTTGTAAGAAAAGTGGGAACGGAGATGCATTGCTTTAGCCTAATCTCTTCTAACATCAATGTATCTGTGTCATGCCTCTGTTTTCAGCATGCCTATTTAACTGTTCCTTACTTGATTTGTTGGTTAAGTTCTGTATTACAAGTCCCTCAAAATCAGAGATGTATTAAAATTAATATTTTTTTTTCCATTATATAATTCCAGGGCTTTTTAAAAAACCTGTATTCTCCTTTTCAAATATAACATTATCCCAGCCTCTTTGGTCATTTTGTATTATTAAAAAATGTAAGCAAAATTCCCTCAAACATTTTTATTGATAGGAGGGTAACAAAAACATAGATTTCTGTGTTAAAAGTTGTTGTAGGTTTGTTTTGTTTGTCTGTTTGTTTTCCTCGGGGAATAGCATAAAAATGTCTTAATCTTTGAACCTGAAATTTGGCAGGTCCCTAAATCTTTAATGAGTAGTATGTGCTTTGCAGTTTTTTCTAAAGATTGGCATATTTACTTCTTAACATACATCAGTTGCTAATACTTCTAGGAGCAGTCTGGTGGGCACATAATTAACAAAAAGGAACATGCTTATTAATTCTCGGGGTTTTTTGCTTTTATCAGCTACAGTATTACTTTGTTCTGCTCTTGCTGTCCCTAGCGTATTTCACATTAGATAGTTAAATTTGAATGAAAATTATGTGCAGAGATGGAGGTAGGCTCCATTCTTTAGAAGTTCGTTTGCTGATTTTGTTGCAAGTGCTTTAAAAGCTGCGCTGAAGACTGTAAAGTTCCTGGAGCTGTAATAGAAAACATTAGTGTCTGGACTTTCAAGGGAAGAATGTGGTTAAGATTATAGTGACTGAGTCGCTGTCAATGGGTGGTCTTGAGTCCATATGGCACACAGTAGACAGGGGCACAGAAGAGCCTTTGCTCAGATGGGTGACGAGATGCACTCGCTGAAGTGAAAGTGTTTTGAAAAGGGCCGTCCTAGACTGTATTTTGCCTGCACAGGGGTAAAATGCAGTCAGGGTGCTTCTCAGTGCAGCTTTGTTTTAATTTTGCCACAAAATAAGATAAAGGATTTGCTTAAAAGCTCAGTCGTTGCAATGCTACGTGCTCCTTTTGGCTCCTCGGGTTGCTGCTTTTCATTCGGTGCATTTTCATTGTTCTGTTAGGCTTTTAATGAGACAGTTACAAAATGTCTGCCTCACTCTGACCGCCATTTTGTAGCCTGATTGTTGGATAATGAAGACTGTGAGAAATAGAAAATAAACAGCGTGGCGTGGAGGAGATTTCAAAAGGAGTACAAAATCTGCATGTTTTATTTAGACGCTTAATTGTTGCCGACTGGCTGCATTTAAACAAGTGACTTTACAGTGTCTGGAAGAAAACCAGCTCCCGAATTTGAGGAGCTGACCTTGGGTAGATGCCATCAACTGTTCTTTTCTATTGGCACGAACGTGCTGCTGGCAGGGTCTCCCTGTAGCTGCAGTCGCTTACCCAGCTCTGAATCAGAACTTGCTCACACTGTACTGGGCCACCAAATTATGCCATTTATTCTGAGTATTATTTGCAGCCCCTTCAATAACCACGATTTGATCTAGAATATATTGGATAATTAAAAATGAGAACCTTCAAAACAGCTATGTTTAAGCTTCTCCCATAGAGCAACACATAATGTTGTTCAGAAAAAAAGGGGGGGAGGCTCCAAGTTTGCTGAAAGCAAACTAAAAATGCACAACGGGAATTAAAAGGACACTATGGATTTGTTACTGTGGTCCTATGGATACAGTACTCACTGTGTGAGGAGTGAGGTTAGTGGCATTTGCTTGCTTCCTTTGTGAAAAACTCTGGTTTGTGTCTATAACGTGGGCAAGGGGGGTGGGGAAGGACGCTTTACATTCACAGTAGGGTGCAGCTTCAAAGCTGTTTAAAATTCTGCCATATCTTAATGATAATAGTTAATCCCAGTATCAGAACAGTACTTCTATTTTTAAAATGCAATCAATCAATCATTTTAATATATTGCGCCCTTAGTGCCAAACACCTCAGAAAACGGTGTGTATGGCAGTAAAAATAAAGCATCTGAAATTCCTTTTGTAGAGTCATTCTTCCTTTCTTTCTCACCCATATATGTACAGCGAAATCTCAGAGCTGCAAGAAAAATCTGGAATTACATAACGGGGAGCAAGTTCTCCAGACAAGACCAATTGTCAGGTGGGAATTGATGTTATGGACTGAGTGAGGAGGGACAGAGAAATTGCCACACCTGACTAAATAAATAAATAGCATGTGCTATTTTGTTCTTGGGTTTTCTTGGGTTTTGGTTTTGGCTTTTGAGGTGGGAGGTGTATACAGATGCTAGACTTTCTTTTAAGAGCATTACACTGAAAATTGCTTCTTTCTGTTTTATTCTCAGGACAGCTTCCTATGTCTACCATGCTCCTTCAGAAAGCTGTTCATATAGATGTAATAGAGGCTGTAGGTAATTCAAGTTCAGTTTCTGCCTCTGCCACAGTGATTCATGCAAAAGCACAGAAGTGTCTTGTACATATGTTCTTCACCTGCAAAATAAGGATTAATGCTTCCTTAACATTAGTGCTTATAAATTACCTTGAAGTTACTCCAGTGTGCTACCTATCACTGTTGTTAGTGATAAAAATGTGAACTACACAACTCAGTCGTGCTAATGGTGTATTAAGTGGGAGGATTTTTAACGCAACTTGAATATAAAAGTATCAGCACCATGTTCTAGCAAATAACCAATTACAGTGAGAACATACCTCTGTAACTATATTACCTATATTTTCACTTTCATGTGGATTTTCTAATGAGTGAGCTTTTTCTTGGGTCACTCATTTTCTGAAACTGACTCTTACCTATTGTATTGATCATAGGCTTTGGGTTTTTTAAAGGATCAGTAAGAAACTGTGGTGTTTTCTGGTAGGACCATCACATTGGACCAGCAGCGCCCCAAATAATCTCATGTGAATTATGAATTAATTTCAAGTATTCTTGTTGCCGCAACAGTAAATAAAGGGGGAAGTTCTGAAAGAGATTTTTGGTTGAACAGTAGCCTCCACAAATATGTTTTTATGTAACAAAATGCAAAGCACGTTTAGTTGAGGTGAAACTGGAGACAAAGGTGCAAATGATCTGAACTCAGATCACAGGTTACACAGATGAGACATATGGATTTCCAGTCAATTCTCTAAAGATGTAACTAGGAGTTAATAAGGTTTGCATTCCTCTTACAGAAAAGCATTTTTTACTCAGTGTCTGAAATCTAGGTTCCTTGGGGGAATTAATAAGTGTTTTTCCATTAATTCAAAATAACCACCTTGGAACTACAAGGCAGTGTATGAGAGTACTTCCTAGCCTTATGCGTTCATAACTGTAATAGCATACTTTTACTTATAAATACATCCTTCCTAGGGACAGCTGCTTCAGCAAGCAGAATAGAAACATTAATGCCAAGACTTCTTTAAAATGTTTACCACTTTGATAAGCCATATCTTAGGCAATCTCTCAAAGGCTTTTTTTTTAAGTAGCCGTAACGAGGGCTTATATTTTGTGTTTATCTGTGTATATTTGTGTCTGCTAGGCCCCTTCCCATTACCTGTTCCATTTTAACAGGCAGCAAGCATGTTCCGCAGCTTTCTTGAGATGTGTCTGCATTGCTGACATCTGGAAAACAACCATACGGGGTTCCACGCACAGTTTTTGGAAACACCATTTGCTGGTGAAACGATCCAGAGCAGACACCTCTTTTGGCAGAACTTTATTGCCATCTATTTTTAGTTGGACTCTTGTACATCAGATTACTGTGTGTAAGCCACAAGTGTGTGGCTTGTAGACAGACGCTCCAAGAAGAAAGGAAGACTTCTCTGTGTGATAGTTAAAGTGCTTGGGGGTGACTTATCTGCACGTACCTTCTGTGACCTGCCTCCGTCTCATTAATATAATGTCACAAACTGTATTCAGAGTTGATAAAGAAGCTGAAAGGAAATTGGGAGTTGCACTGCCCTTACTGTTATCCTCATGGCACATGGGAGCATATAATGAACAATGCTGGCCAGAATACTCCAATCTAAGCTATCATAGCAGAGACGATGTACTTCGCCAGCAGAGTACACATATGAACAATGCATCCTATAACTGAATAGATTAATAACTCTTTTTTGGGATCTCTCAACTGAGGTCTGCAGCTTTCCAATAATTCTAAGAAGGGCTGTTGACTGTTGTTCTGCCTGAAGCCAGGGGAAGGCCTAGGGTTTCCCTAAGTGCTAGCTAGGGCAATGGAGAGGATGAAAAACTATGTAGATTCCCTGCAAAATTTTGCAGTCTCCATTCCTGTAGGAAACTGTCTTTCTCAGAGGTCTGCGGAAGCAGCTTGTTTGTAATGATGTTGATACTGATGCTTTTGTAACTTATTGCACGCTTATATGTGAGATAAATTTATAAGTATATATGGTTTTAGTTCATTGTACTTAAATTCTTATGGCATAAGTGAAAGACTTAATAGGCCTTTAAGTAGTGTACGTTGTTAGTGTAAGTTTTGGAATTCATCCTACAGCTCCATGCACTGCTTGTTTGGATAGTAGAGGATATCAAGCATCTGATTCTTTTCTGAGCCTTTTCTGAACGGGAGATGTTAGGTACAGGAAGGGCACAGCACACGAAAACTTAAATTGTGTTTAAATATTTGAAGTGGCATTTGTGAAAAATGTATAATATATTTACCACACAATTGTTTTAAGCTCCAAAACATGTAAAGAACCTCCATGAAAAATCTTATTTTCTTTCATGAAGATGCTTGGGCTTATTTTGTAATAGATTTTTAAAATTATTTTTAAGTAAGACCTTTCTCCTTTGAATGTAGATTGCAGGTTTTTGCAAGTCATTTGCAAGCAATTGGTTTGCACAGTGTTTGGACACTCAAAAGGACTTTACAGATCAGCAGTGGCTAGGAATGTAAGCTAGTGCCAGGTGAATGGCCAACTTTCATTCCTTTCCTATAGTTAATATGAAAGGGTCAGAAATTATCAGATCAGTTTTTTAAACAAAATTGTAAAAATTGCAGTGCCCATGATGCTAGAAGCAAAAGGACTTGCTAGCATTCAGCATCAGCTGTGTTAGGTAGGCTTCTTGTGGTGATTATGTTTTACTTAGGTATTTTTTGTCTGATTATTGCTTCTTGACATTACTTTACCAGAGTCACTCATTTAAAAGATCTCGGGGAGAAGACCTCACACAAATGCCAGTATTTAAAGGTCACTACCATTGTTTCCCATTGATATTAGATACCTGTTTTCATGTAGCAAGAGGCCTTTTTTGCTTCTACTTTACCAGGTCTCAGTTATAATAACATGCGTAGCTTCAGTAGATATACTTAAGATCTAGTCTGGTATCCAGATACAGCTATAAACCTTTAGAATGCGTGCTATACCAGTCTTCCTAGCTATATTGAACATTTTTGGATAACAGACTATTCTGAGGGCACTTCTGTTATTAGAGAAGATATAAATGAATTATTTTTGCATTCTCATATGCCTTATTAAAGCAATCTTACGTATTATGTTCCCATCTTACTGTAGATATTGCAAAATGCTTAGTTTACTTTATCATTTACCATGCAGTGTGGATAGTTGAAGTCATGACAATCCTATTCATCCTTTCTACTTTAATACTTGGTAGTAGGTTATGTTTACGTTAGAAAAATCATAGTTTTTCTTACATGAATTACCAAGTAGGTGAGTGTTATAATTGTTATTCAGAGCTTAGATGATTCATTATTAATAGAAAATGGTGTTCCTTTCTTAAATGAATGGGCTGTTTATTTGGAACGTTCAGTGTTACAGTTGTCTTTCCAATGACAATGATTTGGGGTTTGGTTTCTTTTTTAGCAACTCAGGATCGTTCTAGCAAAAAATATTGGTAATCCACCACCAGACTTCGCAGGTTCCTAGTTTTCTACCAGCCCAATCTTTTGTATAGACAATATCTTTGCTGCAAAAGGCAGAAGGCTGAAATGTCATTAAAGAATTCAGCAAGTCTGAGAGACTTTTGTGCTGCATCTTTGCACTTGCAAATTCTCATTCACATGAAAAGTTTCTGTGGAAGTTTGTTTACAATTGTAATTAAAGTATTGTACATTTTAAATGTCTCCTACTGGACAGGCTCGGTTTGCCTTCACTGAAATAAGTCAGGCACACAGTCCAGCTGACAATGGTGCACTTTCAGTACCCAGCAACTAGATTAGAGTGTGTTCTGGCATGATAGTACCCCAGTGCATTGATGTTACCATTCTTAAAAGAAAAATTACGCCACTGTAGACTTGTTATGTCCCAGTTTATCATCCACGTTTTATTTAAGAGTGTGTGGCTTGTTTGTTTGTTTTAGTAAAGGTGTTTTCTGTGCTCTGTTGATGCTGCAAGACATGGAAATTAGGAAACTTGTATATTAACATTTCCATTGCACCATAAAAGATTGTGGAAAATGTGCATTTGCCAACGTAGCTAGTATCCAAAAATGATGCATTTACAATATATGGACAAGGAAATATTTAAATGTTAGTAGGGAAAGTTAAGCTTTTAGATTTCTTAGGTGATGTGTGTTTAAATATTTTACTTTGATGTTTTATAAATTCAGGATTTTATTTGTTTGGTTTTTTTCTCCTTACTTGCTTATGAATTTTACAGACTCTGATTTTGTGGCCACAATAGAGCAGACAGAATTACTTGATGTTGAGAGCCTTGTTAATTTTATGGCCCATTTTCACATGGAGATCAGCTTTTATTTCCCCTCTCACTCTTTATTCTTGATTCAATTGTTAGTAAGGTTTACTGAGCAAAAACACTGGATGTATTATGGGAAGAAATCTAATCAATGCAGCACCAAGGGACAGTCCTTCAGAGTCCTCCCCAGTGGCTGTGAGCCAGACTAGAGGTTACTACGAGGTTACTCTGTCTGACTTCAACCAAAATACCCATCTACTTCTGAAAAGGCTGCCGGCAGCCTTGTACATGTGTAACAGAAGCCTCATTAATATAAGCTCCCAATATATATACACCTGTTATGCTAGCCCCCAGCACAGAGCCTGTGTTTCCTATTTTAAACACTTTGCATGTCTGTCTACATTCCCTTCTGTCTGCAGTTGCTCTAGTGTGGTACTGCAGAGCAACTCGTATGCAGTACCTCCAGGGAATGTCGAAGGCTAAATAAAGTTGTGGCAGATGTCAGTGGACTTTACCAAACGCTATTTTTCAAGTTAGATAGTTTGAAAGATTCATTGGCTAATCCAGACTTTGTGATACAGAAGTAACCTCATTAGAAGCCTCTTTAGGTACACATTTTTTTTATTGCCTGCTCCTTTTTCAGGTGTTGATGCAGAGAATTGTATTGACATATGTGTAGGAAATCTTTATTTGATTGGCAAAACTCTTCTCCTCACCTTCCTTCCCAACCCCAACCCTCCTGTTCACGTATAGAGTTTCACTCCTCTTAGAGCTGAATTATTTGAAAAATACAGCACTTCCTTAGGGCTTTTATCTGTTTTGGCTCTGAGTTCTGATAAATCATTTGACAGCAAATTACTCTTAAGATAAACTTTTCCCCTTTTACAAAATATTTGTTCAGCACATTCCAGAATATGGGTTTACCTCAAAAGTTAAAATCTTCTTTGTTAAAGACAAAAGAAGGATCAAAAGCAGTATCAGATACACCTGCTGATTTGGCACAGGAACAAAACCTTAGCATACCCACTGAGCCATGTACTTTCTGACTACCTAGCTTGGTTTTCTTGAACAGTGCATTGGGGATCATGTCTGTCAGTACTTCGTCTAGGCCCTTGCCATATTTTGTGTAAAAGAACAGTAAGTTTGCTTCACACAGCTCTCAAGGAAAGTATATGGTTCCCCCAAGCAGATCCAAAGATGCTGCAAAGTGATGATGTTCTGAGGCTCTCACCTAGAAGCTGACCAAGGTGCTCTTAGGTGCACACAGGTTGGTCCCAGGGGACACCCTTCTGGTAGTTGTGTGGCTCCTGTGATATCATGCGTGGAGCAAAATTTCTGTAAGCTTGCACATCTGCTGTTGCATTCACAGTTTTTGTAGTTGTTTTCATAATTGTTTTCATAATGCACAGATTATAATGTCCGTGGTTTATTTTTGTTTCCAAAGCTTTTTATGTGGAAATTTTCAGTGAGGTAAGAATTCTAGCACTAGATCTTGATGGCTAAGAGTAGCCAGCAGTTCTGCTGTGAAATGTGCTGCTGTGAATCAGAGAGACACTGGAGAACCAAACGAGCTGTACTTCAGCTTCAGCACTTCTCCATCTGCAGTGATGTTCTTCCTGCTCATACTATGTTGCAGTATTTGATTGTGAGTTGTTATAGCCTGAGAAGTATGGGACAATTTCAACGTGCATATACATTAAACAAAACTTTGAGAAACACCGTCTCCACAGTTAAAAATCCTGAGAACTTAATAATTAACAGTCTGGACCAGACCAAGAGCGTCTGTCTGGCTTACTGTCTTGTTTCCAGCAGTGATCAGTAGACTGTCATTGTGGAGTTAACACAAGTGGTGTGTATATGGAATAAATAGGCAGAAGTGCTGTGGTTATTCTAGTCCCACTGCACGTGGAAAATCACCCTGGACTATAGTTGCAATAGGCCAGAGCATTCTTATGCTGAACCCTACAATTTGTATGATGGGATTCACAAGAACATATTTTAGCATGTGGGCCTGTACAGTGCATCTTGTCAAACACTAGCCGAGTCTGGGGTTAAGTCTGTGTATCCCAGCCATTTGCAAATGGTCTAATTGTATGAGCGTTCATCCTCAATGACAGTAAATACAAGATTGTTCAAATAAAATCAGTAACTTTCTCTTGATTATTTTTGGTAACTTGTTTCTTTACATAATGATTTTGATTTGCTTTGATTGATTCCGTATCACTGCAGCACAAAGCCTATTCTTTTAGTCTTTGCAGGTGTTTTGAGGACTTTGACTGTAGAAGCAGTTTTCTATTGTTGGTTGAAGTGGCATCATGTCACAGAAATTTGCATTTTGCACAGAAGTGTTTTAGTAAAGTTGCACAATCAGGCTATGGAGCCTATGGGCATAGGCAATAATTGTAGTTACCACACCTAGGAGTCTTTTCTGGCAAATATGATATTATTACAAAAAAAGATTTATAGTCAACACTTTCCTAAAATAGGATTACTGATGCCACTTCATGAAGATCCTACTTCAGCCTTATTCATTGCGTTTTAATAGGGTTCACCTCTGAAGTGTCAGTCATGTAAAGGCATTTGGCCAAAAATGCTATTTTATGCTTTTCGTATGTTCTCTTACTTCCACCAAAATTACCTTGAACAGGTGAAGCAGAAATGAGTTACAGTTTTCTAAGATATATTTAGGAGATACTCACTTATTTTCTTGAAAGCTGAATAAAGTTCTGTAAAGTTAAAAAATAAAAGTATCACATGCAGCAAGCTAACATGGAGGACACTAGATTGTTCAAGGACCATTTAGAACTCAAATTTTTTGTTAAATCAGATTCTTATTTCAAGATAGCAATGATTAGTTAACCGTTGTAAAGGAATAAAACTCTAGTCTAGTCATGATGGTAGAGGGGATATGTCCATAATGGGCAGCATAGGCCTGTACTTCTAGTTGTGGTTAGGTTGCTTTTTAATAGGATGTCTCAGTGAACAAATGCTTTAGTTCATGTGAAACAGAAATGAGCATTTGATTCTTTTACATGAGTGCTACTAATTGGGTAAGTTCAAGTTTGTAGGGGTTTTTTTTTAGTATTCTTAGTAGTAGTTAGTTGGAGCAAGACTTTCTATAGGAAGACAATCAACAAGGATGTGACTCTTAGAAAGTTTCATGTAATATATTAGATTATTGAAACCTAGTATTGTATGTTTCTGAAAGGAAATGTTTCTCTAAAGAGAACTACTCAAAGCAAGTGTTTTTAATTCTTTGTAGGAATTTGCTGCTAGTTTCAGATCTCGGATTTTCCAATTAAAAAAACCAAATATTTTCAGTCCATGAATCAAGTGGTATGCACAGGGATCTTTGAATATCAGAGGGGAAATATGTTAAAACTGCTCAAGAACGATTAGTCAGCAGCCTGACCAGTACAGGGAAGAGGAAGAGGGAAGGAGAACCTGTAAAAATTGTGAAAATTAGCACAATAGTCTAGCTAAGGCTTGCTGCAAATTACAGCTCACTAATGTTTTGCTGCATGGAGGAAATAATTCATGTAGAAGTGGGGCAATGGAGTTCCACTTTCTGGAAGTCACCTAAGAGGTAATGTAGATTCAAACCCACTGCTCTTAGTGGCAAGTCCTCAAAAAAATACTTGCATGCTATTGTTCAAGTGGTCAAAAAAACCCAACCCAGCAATAGGGTTCCAGTCACTTGTGTCATTTGGAGGGTTTTCATCAAGTAGAAGTATAATTTCTCCTTTCATTCCATAAAGTAAACATCTTGCATTGCTATACAGTGAACTGTGGCTTTTCCATTTTAGTGCACATTACGTGTCAGTTATACAATGTTTGGCATTTTTCATTGCAATACTGTCATTATGTGTAAGAATTACATTTGAAAAAAATCATGAGTTTAAACAGTAATCCTGTTGTATTGAAACCTGCCATGGTAAAAGAGTGGCTTATCCCATTGGCCTTCAAAAATATATACTCAGGTTAAGCTAAAACAGGTACATTGATTTCCACTGTCAGCTATTAATCCTTGAGGTTATCTTTAGCACCCTTTTTTAGTGTGTTGGATTAGTGAGGAACCACCAGCTCTGTGACTTTGGCTGAAAGTAGATGTAGAGTTGCTTAACTATCTCAGTGCATAGATATTAAGTAAAAGGACAATTATACTCTCTGTTCTAGAGATGCATTAGCATTAGTTCTCTGACTCTCAGGCTGCATCACTTTGCTTTCTCAAATAATGTAGTTAACACACTCCTGCTGTTTGCCTTCTCCTTTTGCTTTTACTCATAATGTTAAAATATATTTCTTGCTATAGAAAGTCATATTTGTTGCTTGGGGAACAATATATGTGACGTTCAGTAGTGACCCAATTCAGAACAATATAAAAACACATCTTTAATTTGAATTCCATGCTTAAGTAAGTCCTTGAAGCCCTTGAAGAATGGGCATAGTCAATTTCAAAAAATGGATGGAAGTTTAATATGGTGTTTCTTATTGTACATTCTCATGTTTCAACAGAAATATATCGGGCAACTGCTGCTCTTCTATGGTAAATCTAAGAGTGAGGGTTTTCTTATTAACTCTCTGGAGAAGGAATTTAAGATCCAGTCATGAAAACACTGACATGACTGAATAAGGTTCTTCATGTCTAAACATCTGCAGGATTGTGGCGTACTGTAATAATGGAATAGTGTGAAAACCATGTCTATAAAATCTCAATATGGCACTGTATCAACACATCTTCTTTATACAACTTTAAGGCAGTCAAGTTTGAAGAGTTTCTTTATCTGTAGCATTTCTATCCCATCTTGTGTCTGGACTCTTTTCTGCCTGTGAGTTTCCAGTGGCTACATGTCTGGCTGAGGCTAAAGATTATTTTTGTGTACGTTTTTGTACAGTACCTATATTCTATTTTAAGGAAAAATATACACATGCATTTTTCTTCTTTATTAATAAACTGAGTGACAATTTAAAATAAATTCTTTCAGCTGTTCAGAATGGTACACAGATGTACAGGCACGTTTCAGAGTTAGTTAAATAGAGAGCAAAGTATTATGGCACCAAATGAGCAGAAGGGGAGGAGCTGGACTCTGGCCACTAAAGCAAAATGAAGCAGTGCTAAGATGGTGTCTTTGAGGAAAATAAGCCAGCCAATATTCTAGTACTTAGGTGAACTATGGAAGCAGCAACAGAAGAGAGAAAAATCTTACCAAAGGGAAAATGTGGGAAAAGTATAAAGGTGTACTGTGGAGTAAAAGAGCAATACTGAAACAGGTGGGGAAAAAAAAAATAGAGAAAAAAACAGTTTGAGACATAAAGCAAAAAAAAGGCAGCGGGAGGAGCTTATAAAAGCCCCATAACATTAACATGACTGATATCTTCAGAGAAAGAGAGAATTGGAATGAGGAGTGAATACACATTGGTATGAAGACCTGTCTGATATCCGACCACAGGAATACAAGTCTGGAGTCTTTAGCTCTCTTTGTAGATTGTGTGGAGAGCTCTGATGCCTTACTGTATTTCATTCCAAGGCCAGGTATCTCACAGTGGGTAACCCAAACTCAATTTTTAGGGTGCTTAAGTCTTTATATGACTTTGCTCTTAGACTTGACTAAGGGAATGTTCACTTACATTTAGATTTAATTTAGGTGCATGTATAGGTAATTGTTATTCCTAAGCTGCTGCTATGGAGAGAGAAAAAGAGAGGAGGCTCCTAAAGGGTTAGTTCAGGGTACCTTTGTTAAATATGTACTATAGATTTCTCTCTGAAGGACCCTGTATCTACTGACACTATGTATGATTCTGTCATCTTAATTTAGACAGTTAAAGTGACCTGTATCATCTCTCTGTCTCTTTGTCTTCCTATTCTATAAATCAATGCAACATTTTTCTACTGTGAGGTTGTGACCATTCAACAGGAGTTGTGAAGCACTTTCATATTATGCAGACTGAGAAACGCCAAAATAGGAGTTGTCTTTTGTTGGAGGAAAACAGTATTGCAAAGAGATTTCATGGGCTGTTGCATGTATATAAATTTTAAGGATGTTGTAGGGGAAAGTAACCTTTCTTCAATAAACAGCAGCAGAATTAGCTGAAGAAAACTAGAAGCAATAAGAAGTTAATAGATTGAGTATGCAGTCTGATTAATAGGCAGAGAACAGTCATAGCATCGCTTCTTTGCAGTCACCCAGGATAATTTATCTAGAAGGTTGTTTCATGTTCCCCATAGTTCTATCACTATCACAATACAAGAAAACAAAAATTGTTATTTCACCTGTATTTTTATAATTAATGTTTTCTATATTTGACTACAATTACAAAGCATACGCAAAGCTATTACTGACACACATGTGTTATCAAAAAATGTTAGTATCACTGTCTAGTAAACTGCTGAGTACTACATTTTATGAATAATTTATACCTGATGTGTTGATGTCTATGCTTGGTTGATCAGTCTGGGTACAGTTAATCTTTCTACTACCAATCGGTATAATAATTTTAAAGGACTGAAAACAAGGTTGATATTCAAGGAGTAAAGGTTTAAATATTTTTATCTGGTAACTTTTCTTTAAAATTGCTTGGCTGTGAAAGTACAGGAGACTTTTTTACTTGAAGCTTTGTGGTAGCTAAATTGGGTAGTCTCAGAAATCTTAAGTCATAGTGCTTCCCTGAGCATAAAACCATCCCTCTAGAAAGTGCCATTCGTGCCCCTCTTACCCTTGATTAAGGCTTTCAAAATAAGTGTGAAGTGGGACACTAGCCTCCTACTGAAGCACATTCCTCACCTGCAGAGAAGACTTCGGGAGGCCTGCATTTAATGTCTGTATACTGTCTGTGTCTCACTTTTTTCCCTCATAATGATAACACAGAAATTTAATTATTTTTTCTTCTTTCTTTTTTGAAACAGAAAGAATGACTTACTGGGGAACCAAGTTAGAAGACAAAAGAAGTGAAGATTGGTCATCTATGCAGAGGAAATGGCAAGGTATGCATAGCAATCACACTGGAGATTAATTTCTTACTGGTGCTTAGGTCTTCATGGTAGATTACTTTTGGCAATAAAGTTTAAAAATAATCTTTAGAAACCTTGAAAAGATGTTTTGAAAAGAACTTTTTTCTTCTGTTTGATTCCCAGAGTAAGCAAAGTAAGTATTTATATCTCGATAAATATCTTTAAAATACACCTTTAAACTCGTTACTATGCTGAATTGTAGCTGTATTTCTACAGGTAAATGGCAGTCACATGCATGAATTGTTTTTTTGGCAGAGGCCAGTAAAAACAACCCTTTTCCCAACACTGAACTGAAATCACTCCAGACACTATCAATGGTCATTCTTGAGACTGTAAAATAATAGTTTCATGGATTTATTTAAATCACTGAACACTCGGCGCAGGAGTTACACCCTTTTCTCTTCTCTTTGTTATTTGTAACCATTACAAGGTGATGTGCTAGTACCTGTTTTGCACTGCATTTAAAGAGTATGTTCTTTTACGTTTGTCATCCTGTAGATTTGTAACTTGAGGAACGCAAAATCAACCCTACTAACAATTCATGTCTCCCTAATATTTTCAGTAATGTGTATGTATAATATTTATACAGTGACTGCTAAGAGACTGGCACAAGGCTATACGCCCCTTAAGTTCTGAGGTTAAATGTTACTTCAGTGATGCATAAAATTTGTATTGACCATCTGCCCAGCATTGATTTGAACCCATTAATGAATAAGCCTCACAGTATCACTGTGAGATAGGGAATTATGATCTCCATTTAACGGGTGATAAAAGTGAGCCCCAAAGGGCTCGTGTAATCATTTTGAGTCATACAGGAAGTATATAGTAGAGCCAGCAATGAAAGCCAGCTCACCTGACCTGCCATCCTTCCCATTTGGACTTCTCTGCATTTGATATCCTTTTCACTATGTTCTATCCTATGCGGAATGTATACAGCAACAGCTATACATTCTTTACACACAGTTTTAACCATCAAATTCTCTTGCAGAGTAAATTAAAAAACACAGTTAATGTGAACTGAATCATGCTCGTCCATAAAGAACAACATGAGACACAATGCAAAAAGGCCAACATAAACAGCACCAGATGGCCTTCGTAAATTGAGCAAGTTAGCACTAAATGCCAAAAGGGAGATCTGTTATTGTGCCCTCTCTTTCTATTTCTTTGCATAATGTGGAGAGGAAGACTATGCAGATCTTCCGGTGTACAGAGAGGAACTGCTGGACGATTAATGCTTTTCCTTTTGTAATCTTGCTGAACATCTCTTTGATTTCCTTTTAGTAAATGTCAGGTCACATGTTGGCTGCTTGCATTCTAAAGCTGAAGTATAAATCATCTGTTCAAGTGACAGAAACTGTCATTTTTCCTTGCAAAATATTTTTCTAACTATATCTTATGTAACTGTTACAGTTGTTGACATTTTCCTTAAAAGCCCTGTTCATTTGACACTCAGGATTCAGTATAAAGTATAGACTGGAATAGAGAATTCTTTTGCCTTTGCTTGTATCTATTTCCTTTACCATGAGTTGAAGAAAGGAATATTATGCATTTCTGAGTCATGCTGTAGAAAGGTATTTTATTTTTAATATCATTAGAATTTCTAAAAAAGGAGAAGGATAAACCTTAGCATAGGTGAAACCAAGAGTTAATATGCTTCAATTATAGAAAGTGGCTATTAAATTTTGATGGGATGCTATCACTGATACTTCAAATAAAATGTTGATGTGGTGATGTGGGGAGTGTGGATAATGAGTTGAATGCTAGAGAAAGGCTGTTGATTTTTATGGAAAATGTATATAAAAAATACATGATCCTCAACCAAAGACATTGCTGTAGATACATCCATAAGAAAAAAACAGAGTATAGACTTCTTATGTCTGTCTTTGGTTATGGCTACAAGAGTGCAGCCCTATATAGCTCCCTGTGTAGCTGTGTCTTGGCATGGATAAAGACTGAAGTTACTTCCCCACACCTTTTATTGTGCTTGATTCCTGCCCAGTTTAAGGGTGATACTGTAGCATTAGGAATTGGCTTTCCCTCTGCCCTTACATGTCTGCAGAGAACTATTGATAGGTCTTCCTGATGGGTCTTATCAAACTTATCAAATGTAACAATTTCTTAAAAAAAAATGGTTGCAGAATGTGGAGTCAATTGGTGTGAAATTCTTGCTGGCAAGGCCTTTGACTTGCAGCTTCTGCTGGACCCTGCTGAGGGATGAAAGAGGGAACTTTTGCAGGTATTTCAGGTCATTACCTGTACCAATCTCACCCTAATGAGCACTGAGTTAAAATGTTTCCAAATTGTTCTGGAAAAATGAGTTCAAGAAACGGTGTTCCTTCTGAGGGAATGCTACAAGTGGGACCTGGAATGCCAGGAGTTTAGTCTTGAGAGTGGACCCATAATCCCAACACATGCAAGTCCAAATGTTTTAGTTAAGTTTTAAGCAAGCTAGAGACCTTTATGGTAGATGCAGGGTATTGTAAGACAAACTCCTTTAGGAATTAAGATGTCCATATTGACATAGTCTTAATCTCTCAAAACCAGGATCTGAATTGTTTGGTCAAGTATCCTGTTGCTGTCAAAGAACATTGCTGAGTTTAGGAAGTGAAGACAGATCTTGCTTTAAATGTCTCTGCTTTATAATGAGATACTGTACAATAGTAACCTGCACAGCAAACAGTTGAACTCAACACAGAGAAGGCATGTGTATTTGTTAAAGAAAGGAGTGAAAAGTGCCCTCCTCATTCCCATGACTGGCCTGAAGGTCAGACTCCCCACAGAGTTTAGAGCAATCTGCTGACATCTGTGGCAGGTCATGGTCATGAGTTTGGGGTTTGTGGAATCACAATTCCCTTCTTATCAAAGCCAGGAGTAGGAGATGAGTCCCCAGGAAACAAGATTCCTTGTATCAGTCTATGCACTTACATGATCTTCTCACTGAAGATTCTCAAAGCTGGTTCATGGACATTACAGATTTGTTCTCCTCAGCTCATAGAGGTAGGAACATAATATTTTACAGGTGTGGAAGTGAAGCACAGATGTGAATACTGTAAGATATATAGCCTCAACAGTTGAGACCGGATATTTAAAAGCATTCAGCATGGGTCAGCTCATCTTATAATGTTTTCAGGGAGACCAACAGCCAGGTTGCAGTTTGCCTTTGAAAGCCTTGACTAGTTATTCTAGTGTCTAAAGAAGCCGGGAGAACTGAACTTATTTTTCTGAAAACCTGACCCAAGTATTTACTGAAGATCATGATGGAAATATGTGGTACAGTTGTGCAATTAATCCAGCTCTCAAACTTCTGCAAAAAAGGTCCCAGAGGACCTTTCTCCCTCCCACCTTACTCTCTTCTCTGTTCCAAAGACTTCTTTTGCTGAGTTTTTGGAAGACAATGCAGCTCTTCTGTGAACTCTTGTTAAATCTTTCTTTCTCTTGCTGCAAGCTGTAATAGAGGGAGACTCCCAACAGCACTCTCAGAAAGCCCCATAGTGCACATTGGACAATACTGTGTCCTGAACCCTGAAGTCTCCAAAGGCTTACTGGATGATCTCCTTTTAAGTTGGTACCAGTTTTCGCAAATTACAAAACATGGGCAGATCTCAGAAATTTGCACAAGTAGGTCTCCCCAGTTGTTATATATCTCAGGAGATCTGCAAAGAAATGGAGGATGGTTAAAGTTTATGGCTTGAGCAAGAAGAAGTCAGAGGGAACATTTCTCAGTGTTCTTTTTATGAGGTTTTTTTTAAGGAAAAGTATTTTTCACTGACAGGCCTTTCTAATGATTGAATACACTGTGAGTTCTGTATTTGCAAGAAGGCCTAGAGGAACATACTTTTATTTTCTTCTGGAAGACTGCAGTCTTTAGGCCTCTCGATATAAAGATCATTGGAGCCAGGATTCCCTGCTGCTGTTACTGGAATGAACTTCAATCAATCTTGAAAAAAGACTTCAGTAACCTGAATTATGGCCCCCAGTGCTAGATCTTTGATAGGAAAGTGAGCCTAGCAGTATTGATTTTCTCATGCTCAGCATTTCTTCTGATATTTTTGCCACTTGTTAGCAATGTATATTTTAATAAAACCACAGTTTATGAAGTGCCATTTCCCAGCAATCTTTCTATGTTTAAGTGAAGCATTTTTTACATCATTCACGTATATTTTTCCTCATTTTGAAAACAATGCATTTTTTGAGAAAGATTCTGGATTCCAAAACTAATCTAAAAATGGAAACTTCCTTCCCTCTCTAATTATGACACAGCGTTGTCAGTCCCACCAGATGGGGAAGATGAGCCAGAAAGTAGCATGGATAGTCAATCAATTTTATTCTTTCATTTTCACTTTTTCCATGAGGAGACAAATGCTTTTTTTGACTCAGTACAGCATTTTAAGTCCTGGGCTGTTTGTTTAGAAGATCTTAGAGGTGGTTTTAATGAAACAGCCTGCAGAATTTTATAGATTCAGAACCTTCCTGAGAGAACTGCAAATATCTGAAAGGAGCTGCCTTCATTTTTGGCCAGGAAATCTGATGGGGAGCGCACAGAAGCAGTTGATTGTTCATATGTGAAGAAAGATGGGGGAGGGGGTGCGTGGCAGGGGGGAAGGTGGAACTAATAATATTGCTAATATTTCTCTAGGTTTGTATTCTAACAATGTAAATTACAGCAAAATCCAGAGGTGGCATCTTGTATGTGGCCTGCAGCCTTCTGACTATCTTCTGAAAGGCGACTTTATGGTTTGATAGGTTGGCTCTCCATGAGTAAGTTGTTTTTGAGCAGACCACTGCTTCTCCACAGCACTATTGCTGTACCTTTATAGGGACTGGTAAATGATGTGGTACGTACCACAGAGACCACTGTCCAGACGAAAGTGCTGTCAAAGAGTCAGGGGGGTTAACCACCAAATATTTACCATTTTAGTGTGCACTGAAAAAAAAAAAACATAGCTGAAAACAGGATTTTCCTTTAGTGCTCTTTGTGCATTGTGGTTTTACATTGGCTGCAGAAAAGGTTCTGTACAGTGTTGATTCTCCAAAGCAGATGGCAAACAATGATTAACTAGTTCCTTCCGACTGCTCACTAATGAGCAGAAACCAAGTTGAACCAGTTATTCATATTGAATTAAGCTTTTTTAAAAAACATGTACTTAAGAGCATAAATGTTTTCATCTCAGACTAAACTTTCCCAGAATAGTGCACTTGGGGCTGAATGTCTTTCTTCAAGCTTATTTCTAGTGGCAGAGGATATGAAAAAGTAAATGATAGTAGAATATGATTATAGTTCTTAATGTAATTTAAAATTATTCCACTGTAAGTGAAATACTGATGCACAAGGGCAAGACCTCTGAACCACAAGTCTGTCCTACGCAAAAGTAAGTGTCTTGTATGCTGCTGTTGAGACTCACTATCTTGTCTAAAGCTGCTTTAAGGTTTGAGTGGAAGCACTGCTCTAGCAGTGGTATCAAGGATTTCAGATTTATGGCATTAAGAGCTAATGGGAAGCACATTTGCTGTACATTCATATTCCTAAGCTGTTTTACTCATGGCACTTCAAGGCCAAGTGAGGCCTAGGATAGATGAGCTTTCAAATTAAAAAAAAAAAAAAGTTTTAATATTGATAATTTGAGAAATGGTGTATATATTGTCATAAGTGAGATGACAACAGGCTAGGGGCCAACTGTGAAGGAAGCAGCTCTATAGAAAAGGATCTGAGGGTCCTGGTGCACAAGCTGACATCAGCCAGCTGTGTGTCCTTCCAGTAAAGAGACAACTGCATTAGCCAAACTACAGCCAACAGCTTTAGAGGAAGAGATCCTCCCCTCTCTATAGCACTTGTAAGACTGCATTTAGAGTGCTGTGTCCAGTTTTGGACACCCTCGGGCAAGAAAGATACCACCATACTGGCAGGAGCCCAGTGGAGGGCCACCAGTCTGGTCAGTGCTGGAGCGCATGGTACGCAAGGAGAAGCTGAGAGAGCTGAGTCATTCCAGGCTGGAAAAAGAAAGGCAAAGGGGGGACCTTATTGCTGTCTGCAACTACCTGATCACAGGGTAAGGAGAAGATAGAGCCCAACTGTTGTGGGGGTGCACAGCAGTAAAGTGAGACCAAACAGCCACAAGTTGGAACATGAGAAATTACAGATACAAGGAAAATTTTTTTACCAAAGAATGGTCAGACACTGGGACAAGTGCCCAGAGAGGTTGCAGCTTCTCTATCGTTGGAGGTGTCAAAGATTCAATTGGATACATGCCTGAGCAACCTGATCTAATTAGACCTGCTTTTAGCAGAAGGTTGGAGTAGATACTTTCAGAGGTCCCTTCCAGCTTGAATTATTCTGTGGTTCATTGATTCTATCATAACAAAGACTAAAACAAGAATGATATTGCAGACTTGGACCAATGGAAGATCAAAATGGAACAACTTGTTCAAAATCGGAGTGGAATTAGTAATACTGTGCATCTGATCAATTTGCCTTCTGGCATCAAAAGAGTCAGGGATTTATGTAAGAAATAGTTACCTCAGCATTTCTTCTGTATGGTTGTATCTAAAGTGAAATCACAGCTTCATTGAAGTCGGATAACAAAATTCTCATTGACTTCACGAGGCTCTAAATTCTGTCAGCTTAAATGGAGATCATAGGAGGGTTCTTTAAAGTCAGATGATGGTTTTAATATGGGGAGAACTTCAGAGAATAGTTTTCAGTTTTTCTAAAAGTGAACTTCACAACTACCAGTTTCCTTTAGCAGGTACAGATAAAGTTATGCTGGTATTGGAAGCAGAAAAACAGTATTTCTCTCTCAGCTTTGTACCTGTGGTCCTGTAAGCACAAATATTTAATTGAGTCGCTCAAAAAAGGAGGGAAAATTGGAAGGAAGAAAAGCTTCCTTTCTATGATCCCCAAGTTAGAAAGTATTTCAAAGCTTTGGAAACTATTGGCCAGCTCTGACATTTACAAAGCACATTTTATAAAGAAAGGCTGGGGAAAAATTCCAAACTTTATCATGTGAGCTTAATTACACCCTGAAAATGCTTGCTTTTTACAACCATGATAAAAAGTATAAAATGCAGTACAAACAGACAGTGCAATATTAGGGTTATGTTCCCTTCTCTTATCTAACTGGCCTATTCTACTTTATAATGTTGCATATACCATTGATTACAATATTTTTAATTGTGTGGATTATGTGTGAGTACAGATAATGATAAATTCACACTGGAGTCTACTTGGTCTGTAAAAATTTTATGCAACTCTGAGTGAAAGTTACTGTTATTAAAGAACCATTTTGGAAACCAAAGGGCCTGTCTTAACAGCCAAGCTTGTATCCTTTAATGCAGTCAGTGTTTTGGATGAGTGCAGGTGTACATGTAATTACGAATTTAGAATGGTCCAGAAATATTTAAGAACAAAAATACCTCCAGTGTAGAGGTTAATTTCTTGTGAATAATGGCTACAGAACAATTTGGTAATTTTCTACCTTAACCTTCATAATAACTTATAACTTAACATAATGCCCTAACCCTTCCTTAAGAACAGTCTATATCTAAGGAGAGTCTATCAACTGTGTTATTGACAATTCTAATGTCTAGCATTTATTGTGATTTTATAGTAACATTAATAATATATTTTTGTTTTTTTTCCTCATACGTTTTAGCCTTCAGAGCTTGTTTTCTTTGCAGCGTTTTCCCGGAGGTCATGAGCAATTTTTACATATTTGTAGACAATCAGACATGATACATTAGTCCAGTAGCTGGAGCATTAAAAAGCAAGAAACATAAGACTTGTGATTCTGAGAACTGGTAATACTGCTTTTAGGATTTAGGAAGATTTTTTTTAATGGAACATTTCTATGCTTGTATGTGAATCCATTACATGACATACACCGTGGTTAGCAACAGCTTTTGTGTATCATGGCTCAGGTTCCCATACACTCCTGACAGTATGTATATTCATGAGATTCATGACATTTTCCTGCATCTGCTCTTATAACAGATTTCGTTTCAAAGCAGCACTTCATTGATGTAGTACAGTGACGCATTTTACGTGTAATTGCTTTTCATCTGGTTGTATGATTATTTTGTGACACCTAGTGGATAAATTGATAGTAGTGCCAATTTGGATTTCCTCAGTTTTTTTCGATTCTCTTGATAGACATTCTGGCCTGGAAATTCAATTCACATTACAAACACAGACTCTCTTGCTTTTTTACTTTCTCTCTCTCTCTCCTTTTTTTTTTTTTTTTTTTCTCTTTAACTTTTCTCATGGAGTAACTTGCTCATAGCCAAGTGAACAAATACCCAACACAAGTCTTGAGGAGATTCCAAGAGTTCCAAAATAATACAAGGTAGTAAACATTTGAAAATTTAATTATATTGTTTAATCAAGATCCCTACGTGTGCAGCATGTGATCTTCACATATCAACTTTTTCTACTGTGGTGTACTTCAAACATGCAATTCCCTTAGGGATTGAGTATATACTACATAAAGTTACAGAAGGTTACAAAGAAGTACTTACTACCCTATGAGGACTCTTAGAAATATCCGTTCCTGTACTGTTCTTGGAGAATGAAATCTGATAAATAATTAAAATATTATTCTATACACACAAGAATGTTTTCAGAATATTTACATCAAGAAACAGATTCCTTAAATGCATGACCTACTTTCACAACGAAGATATATCTTGTGAAGTATATCTTAATTTACATGTCATGGATTTTGCGCCTGAAGCCTATTTCAAAGTCATTTCTCCTACTGGAAAATGTTGAAATGCTGTCCAGTATGTTTGCTATAAATGCTGTGAGATAAAAAATTAATTATTTCAGTTGCGCGAAGTCTGCTTGCTGGATTGCTGGGTGGATACTATTGGTGTGCATATTTCTATCTTCAGAGAAGGTATAATATGCTCTTTGCCCCACAGTTTTTAAATTCTGAAATCTTCTGACATCCCAGAGCAGATGCAGAACAATAGCTTGCATGGTAGCTAAGATAAGATTTTAGTAGTTTCAAAATAGGAGCTAAAAGAAACTGTAAGGCATATGAATTTGGAAATAAGAGGTTATGTATTTTTCGTATGTGGGGAATTGGAATGGAGTTGTGCAGAGGACATGAACAAATTTATTTTAAAGACTGTCTTCAAGATTTTAGGTTTCAGCTTGTCACTCTTCAGAGAAAATGTGTTGCATATTTCCACTGACAAGAAGCCTCAAAATCAGAAAATGTAGTACTAGACTGTGTCTTTAATACCGACTGACGAGGCACTCTTTTCCTGTGCTTTTCCTAGTTGCTCATCCTAACAGTTCTCTTGTGATTTTCATTTATGTAAAATTAGGGCCTGTAGCAACAGCATCATGAATAATGGACACAAGGAATCTTAACACACCATCGAGCTCTGGCAAAGATCTGCTCACTCACTACCACCTGAAGCCCTGCTTAAAATCTGTTAATGAATGTTTAACCAGTGAAAGCTTCAGTCTCAGGTAAAAAGACCTACACTTGAGTAAATCTATTGAGAGCCCTGGTCACCTGAGAAAACAGAAGGTTGTACAGAGGGAACTGAAACAGGCAGTGCTGTGTGTCTGGCCACCCGAGCACCTCGCTTGTAATTCATGAGGAGCAGTCCCTGTGCCAGCGAGTGCCATATCGGTGTCACCACCCCAGTCACCCTCAGCACTCCAAAAACCTTTGCCCCTCTCAGCACACAAGTGCAGGTGGTCAAATCGGGCCCTTGTGGTGAAAATAGCAACTTTTGGTGGTTCCTCCTTCACTTTTTTAAGACCTGTGTGGTGTAAACCTGGTCTGGGTCTGGGACTGGGCTTTGCGTGTGATGGCTAATAAGGCTGGTAATCTCATTAGCTTGTGCAGCGAGCGTGTGTGTCAGCCTTCTTTTCAGTGTCTTTGTTGCACTGGCAGCATGGAGTGCTCCGAATGGAAAATACCTGATCAGAGCAGAGGCAAAGTAATCGTGACAAAAGCACATGTGTATATTTTTTTAATCAGAACACAACTTGAGACAATATCAAAGGGTGGTAACAAAGCTGTTAACTGGGCACACAGATCATCTGCTGGTAACCAAAGAAAAAGAATAACTAAACAGAAAAGGGATCTCAATAATTAGCAGTGGTGTTAGCAGCAAATTCGTGGAGGTCCCTGGGGGTCCGAAGGATGCAAGAGGCAGGGCCCAGCTCAGGCTTCAGAAGGAGGGCAGAGGAAGGGGACGCAAGGCAGGACGTGAACTGGGAAGGCGCTGTGCCTCCTGAGGTCGGCACGGCACCCCGGCACCACTCGGCGAGGGCCTTTACCCCAGCATGGAGTCCTCTCACTGTCAGCTGTTGTGCCGTGGCCTGGTGAAGCCGTGTCCGAACAGGGGCATGAAAATGTCGAACAGGGTCAGTGAAAATAGTTGCTCTTGCAAAAAGGCTTTTTTGAGCAGGTCTATAGCCTTCTCTTCCCCTGCAAAAAAAAAAGTAACCAGAAATAAACATCCCGCTGCAGTTTGGTTTGCAAGTCCTGTACAAGTATCTTCCCTGTGTTGGTGGATGTGAACATCTAGGCTTCTGCTTCTTGACTGTCCATTGAACCAAGCCCAGTGGCTTGAGCCAAAATACAGTCCAGGCTTCAGAACATTGTTCTAAAACTGAAATTAATTTTAAGCTTTTAACAATATTTTAAAACAAACATCCTACATAGATCGGTGATTTTTTGCCAGCTTTTCATACAATGCTATGAACAGTTTTGAATGCTACAGGTCTAAAGTGATCATGACAAATATAACAGCTTGTAAAGGATGTATTTTGCTTGTCTGCTGTAATACAAAGCTTGTTCTTTGTTAGCACTCAAGTAACTTTATCCTGTTTATGGTGATGGCAAATATAAAATTCTGATGTAAATACAGAATTTTAGACTAAATCCATGTAACGCTGGGTTATTCCCAGACTACTAATTTCCTCACTCCTACGTGTGAGATGCTTGGTCTCGCTAAAGGCTAACATTTAAAATTAAAACCTTATGGAGCAAAGGGCAGAAGACATTTTTCTACAAACTGGAATTATGGGCACAGCTACATTTCTACAAAATGAATTTTAGCTTCTTGTTGAACATACCGTGACAGACATTTCCTCTTTAAATCCATTTCAGTGTGAAAATTCAGTTTTCCAAAAAAGGAATTTGTGGATTGAGATTGGAGACGGCAGTTTTTAAGAAGACATCAGATTAATATTGTTTTTGCAATCTTGTGACTCTGGTTGATGTTATTTTCCTAGCTTACATAAGGAACTGAAATAAATAACGCTTCCTGTTAGTAGTATCGCATAGGTTGCATGTGACACTGTGTGAATTGCACATCTTAAAAAGCCAAATCTGGTTGACTTAAAAGTCAAATGGCTTATTTAGGATTCTCTGTGTAGTAAGGGGTTTTTCCATCCAAAGATGCTTAAAAATGTTACTCAAATAATTGCTTGTGAGATGGCCATGTGTTTAGCCAGAGAGACTGGAAGACTCTGATCTTGACTGTTCTCTGCATCAGTGAGTGTACCAAGTTGCATTTTTTATTTTCATGGGGCTCAAGGGGAAGCAGGAAAGACACAATTTTGAAGAGCTGGACATCACATATCAAATCAAAGATAAGTGTGTCCAAGATTTAAGTGCCCAATTTTGTGTTCAGTGATATTAAGCAAATCCAAGTAATGTCAGCTGAGGTATGCGAGTTCAACTCTTCCAAAAATAAGGTCCAATGTTCAGCATCCTAAAATAAACTAATTTTTTGTGGGGGGGTGAGGTGTCATTAATATTTCATTTTTGTGTCATCTTCATTAATACAATTTACATTAGGGCATGGAGATAAATTACGAATGTTTAGGAAATGCTTACCATGAGAAAAGTGCTATATGCCCCTTTTATTCCTAGCTATCTCTGACAAGAAAAAATAAAACTAACACGTTTTCTTAGCTCTTTTCTTAACAAGAAACAATCCCTAATTTGTAACAGCTTTGTCTGCTCTTTACTGCACACGCTCTTCTCCCAGATAATCCAGCCCTTGCTTTTTTGCTTTTAGGCATGGTAAGATATCAAGTGTACCTGTAATGTTTCTTTTTCTTAAGACGTACCTCACTTGCCCTCGGTGGATTTGCCATCTCCACACAGGTTTCATCTCCCCTGGAAGCTAGCCTCAGCCTGTTTTCTGGGCACTAGGATCTGGTAATCGTCATTTCTGCCATGGAGAGCTCAGAAACGCAGCCCAGCGTGAGTTCCTGCCGCTGCTGCTCTCGCAGCCGTCCGTGTCACGCCTGGCAGCCATCTTAGACCCGGGCAGAAAGCCCATCGGGGCGAACACAACAACTCGGCTGGGAAGTAAGTAGACGGAAAGATTATGCTAGCAAAGCACGGAAGATAAATATTTAAGTCCTACAAAACAAATAGCTCATAATACACTGAACAGTTCTGCGTTCCTTTTGGAGTTTATTTAAAAAAAAACCAAACTGTCTCCTTAAATATCTATTTGCTTAAGAATACAAGTGCAGCATACAGAGCAGCCAGTGATTAGCCCTGGTTTAATTTCTCTTTTTGTGGAAGCTTTGAGAGATTCTCAGTGTTTTCATCATTCTCTTGAATACTAGCTTTTATGGATTTTTAACGTTCAGAGTATTACATAAGCAAAACTCAGAAATAAATGCAATAGCAAAATAAAAATTTTGTCAGTGTAGGTACTGTGGTTTGCATGAGCAGAAGACATGATCCCACATCCAAGAAAAATGAGGTGGTGTTTTGGTGGAAAACTGTTTGTTTCCTAGTGCATTCTGCTTTGAAGCATCTGTTTAACATTCAAGGCATTTTACAGCAGTAAGGCTGTGAAATGCCTAACATATATGTATAGAACATGTCTGTGAAGGTGCAGAAAGCCTTTGATGTATACCCAGCCCTGGCTCCTTGTTTTTACTGCTAGTCAGATCTCTGTACACCTGTTCAGTAGGTTAAAGCAGCTATCATTAAGCACGTCCCCTTTTTTGATACCATGGTAAACCTTTTCTGAAACATGGTACATGAGTGGTCATTTCTATGGAGGAATTTCCTTGACTTTTGCTTGGATCCATATGAGAGTAAGGAAGCTCCTGTGCAGGTCTAGGCTAGTAGTCAGGCTACAATATGTGAGATGGAATCATTTAAGCTAATGTATTTGTATGCTTTTGCATTCTGTTGCTTTTTTTTTTTCCTCATACATAAAATGTTCAAGATTTTAGGAACATAGTTGAACTATTGCAGAGCTAGAAGGCAATTAGCCACAGAGTTCTGACTCATTTCACAGCTGCTCCTTTTTCCCAAATATTTGCAAACAGTTAGATAAAGACAATGGTTTCAGTGAATATGTAAAATTATTTGTTAAATAGAACCATGTTAGAGTACCTGTGATGTAACAAAAAAGAAGACAAAGTTGAACAAAAATTATATAACTGATTTTAATAGCATTACTGCTCAATGCAAGTAGTCATTGGCTCCTAAATTATTTTCTGATGTGTAAGATTTCTAAGGACACATAAGTGTTGACTGTAACTTCTGTGCCTCATAATTTGTGCTGTACTAGATCATCAGGACTTTCTTCAAAGCCACTGAGGCCAAGTGAAGGCATACTGTTGATTTCAATAGCATGTGAATTGCTCCCCTTCTTAAAACAGATCTCCTGATGACTTTGAGGAAAATGTTTCTGTGCAAAACTGTGAATAAGGTTTGTAGAAACCAGAACAGCACACCTGAACATTATAGCACCAAGTAACCTCATTGATGAGCAAACATCACAACCAAAGTTGATAACCCATTTTGACGTTATCACAAAGGTAGCAAATGATTAATTTGATCTTCTAGTTACAATCCAGCTGTACTAATGCCTAGCTAAAGATATTATAGTGTATGCAGGCTAATGTTCTTCTGTAGCCAGCTGAGAAAGACACTTGTACAGTGAACTGTGTAGAGCAGGAGCCTAACTGAATTGAATTTCAGAAAAACCTGTGCCTGTCCACTGAGTGTAAGAACAGGAGGCTATGGAAGGTTGGTCCTGTGAGTATTGGTACCTGAAGCTCTGGCAGAATCTGTCCAGTATTAATAAATTACAGTATTTCTCAGTTTCACAACTGGGGAAAGAGCTGTCGTTTGCCATTTTAGAAGCAGATGCATTTCAGTAGTGGGTAAGATCATGATATATGTTGGACTTCATGGGAAACACAGAGTCTGTGTTTGTAGAATACTTTTTACTACCTGAAGGATGCAAGCTGTGTGAAGGCAATGTGTCTTCACTGGTTTTCTTATATTTATTTAAAAGTATATTTGAAAATACTGTGTCTCAGGTTTGTCATATGTAGGTCACAGGAAACTGAATCCTTCCCTCTACCAAATTATTTCTGTCTGAAAGCTCCAGCAAAGTTACCTGCCATGGTACTGCTCTGTCACAACCCTGTCCTGGAAGGATGATGTAACAGTTCAAATTCCTGCCCAGAGCCTGATCCAGGGCCTGTTAAATTCAGTCGAAAAGCTTCCCTTGGCCTCAGCATCCACCATAGCAGAACCTCAGCCATTCCGCTCTTGCCAGCGAATGTTTGACATTTTTGATAGTGAATAAATAGTCTGTAAGAACAGAGCGGTGACTGTACACCCCTTTGGAAGCCAGAAGATAATAATTATATGGAGACATGTTGGAAACTGCTGATCCAGCCTTAAGCCAGACCCTCAGCCTTCCTGGGGAATATCCCACCTTATCACAAGCCTCTGTTTCTTTCCCTGGTGTAGTCACAGTGTATCACCTCAAGTACGCACTCGGGGCATTTACCTCCCTCCTGGGAGCCCAGTGAGGTTTTGTGTTTCTAAATCATTCTGAGGTTTTGGGTGGAAGGTGCTCTGAAGTCACAAAATGCTTGGTCTGTGTTGTCCCAGAGTCTGTTAATTAGTAAGGCTTTTAATGTCATAACAACCCTACTTTAAAACTGTCATTTTTCCTATTACATCATAGAAATAGTAGACTTGGGCCTGTGCCTTTTAAAAAGTGACTGCTGAGGTATTTATTAACACCAATTCCAAGACATTTTTCAGTGAGCAGTGAGAGTTGGAATATGGAAATGTCATATTTTTCCTAGTATTAAACAGTTGTTAAAACTAGAAACATAACTCTTGCCAGATAGTTATTTTGTATGCATGTCTTCTGCATAGAAAGAAAATGAACATGCATTTTCTTTTCATTAAGTATTTTAAAGTTCATCATTGTTTGGTCATCTTATCAATTAAAATAAGTTTATGAGCAGCTTGTGAGAACAGAAGACTAATTAGTTTTAGATGTTGGATAAAGCACATTCTTTTCCATTTTTGTCAGTTAATGAGTACTACTAATACTCAAGAGATCTTATACAAAATAATATTACACAAAGTTTATGGTACTTTACAAATAATTATCTCAATATCTTTGTGAACTAACAAACTATGCTTTTTTGTGGGAAAATACACATTAAGGCAGCATTTTATCAGAACTGCACAGAGATAAAAGAATCTTTTAACATAGTTATCATAGAAAATAAGAGAATATTTTTGAAATTATTAATAAAAACTCACCATTTTTTTCAAGAAGGGTGAACACTTTCCAATTTCCCACCTAGCATTGCACCTAAAAGTGAAAATGAAGTCAAGATATATTAAAGACAGGCAGGTAATGTAAATCACTGGAACATATTCAAGCCTTCCAAAATGTTGCCATTGTTTGGATCTGTATTTTCACTTCTATCTCTTTGAGTCACTGGAATCAGCCATAAGTGTTGTAGGATCTTCATCCAAGATTTCCAGAGGGTGGATGTGTTTGGGTCTTTAGGGTATTTTGGACTTTCCACTACTGTGAACACATCCTTTTAATGCTAGATTGGTCCTTTGAACTGGTTTCACCAGACCATCTAGCATAAAGAGCAGCTATACTGAAAGGTTACATTGTTTTTATTCTTCATTATAAAGCAAATGCTTATACAAAAGACCCACTTTGAAGTAAATCACACAATACACAGCTTTCCTCCAATCATGTTATGTAATGCTGTTATATTTATATAAGGATAGGGTTTATTTTACACTGAAATCACTTCCTGTGAGGTGACTGCACAATACACAGGTACCCACCCAGCACTGCTAAAATTCACCGACTTTTGCACAGAATTTTAGACAAAGCTCTGATACAAATTCTTGGCTTTTAGGAAAAATACTGAGATCTCTGACCACATGCGTTAAGATTATGTTTGTTTTAAAATATTTTATCTAAAAAACAGAGGTACAGGGTAGGGTTTTTTTCAGAGAATTATTCAGAGAGTAATTGACCTGGCCAAAAAGCTGGCACTCAGAAAATGCAGACATTTAAAACCCTTAAGCACATAGAGAAAACTGTCATGCTTTCTGCTGCAGAGCTTTCCAAATGGGTTTCTTTGATAGTGGTTAGAGAGCAGCTTCTGCTACCGGTTTTTGCCATTTACATTAATGAGATGTTTAAATCTCTCATGCTACTCTTAATGTATAGTATACCAAGAATATTTTACATCCTTTTTGGCCTACAAGGGCATTGATGTTACAAGATGTGAAATCTGGGGTTGTACAGTGTTTCCTTCAATACAGTGGTCTCGGAGTGGACAGAGTTGCGCGATTCCTGTTTTGTACAACAAATATGCACCATTTACAGCTCACCACAACCAGTAACCTCTTTCTACATGTGGTCTGAGTCCACTGCAGTGGAATTATATTTGAAGTTGACAATATAACATTGCCTTTTATAGATTAACACATTGTTATCTAATTTGGTTAGACAGCTGTGTTCTCCTTCCTTCTCTGCTTTGTTTAAAAGTGTGTTTGTTCCTCTCTCTGCCTGTCTCTGCAATGCTCTTAACGTTTATGTCTATCTAAAAAAAAAATACCCTTTCCTTTTTTTCATTATACTTTGTCTCTTGCCTGTCTTTTTCAAATTGGGGTGTCCCCAAGGGCCATGATATAATTGTAGTAGTAACAACTGAATGAGAAAGCCAGTGCTGTGCATGGTTCTTCTTGAGAAAATGTTCAGAGGAGCAGCTCTCTGCTTTTGCATGTGCTCTCACTCACCTTATAATTATTTCAGTATGCCACAAAATGAAACCGATATATAAGTGTTTTTGCTTGCTCCTCTCTTTTTAGGTCTCCATATCAATTATGCTGAAAGCAGTGGCAGATCACTTCAGTTACCCTGAAATGTGACCTACTGCCTTTGGGGTGAGATCTGCTTTATAGTGAAATATCGCTTTGGTTTATCTATGTGTGGCTGATGTATGTATCATTTATTGTTTTCTTTAGTTAGCTGTTAACAAAAAATAAGTTAGCTGATTAAATTAGGGCATTTGCTTTAAAAGTTTGCTTATTTATTAAAGCAGTGTTTATATTGCACTGTGGACTGGTATCTCAGTTATTTCCACTTCTTTAGGTCTGTCCTGAGTGAGAAGTGTTGTCCATCAAACCAGGTGATGGGGAATAACAGTCCCCTGAAATTGTTGTGGAAGTGTGAGGTTAGAATAGATTATACTATAGTAGCAATTTTGCTAGTCATATTAACCAAAGTCCATGTAGTATGGCAGGGTATGTTTAGTTTGGTCATTGATTCAGAGCTGGGCTGCTGTTCATTGAGGAGTAGCATATTGTTTAAGCAGGCTATAACCTTTCCTCACAGTCTTGACAAATTCTTTGTTCAGTATTATGGCTTTACCCATGCAGAACTTGGGAAGTTTAGTTAGAGGAACTCAGCTCTTCCCCATTAGGGTGAGAGAAGAATATCTAGAAGCATGTTAAGCGATCCCTCTAAGTCAGCATCCACTCTCTCAGTTGTAGCGATCCCTTTCTTGAAGTGACAAAATTGGTTTGATAAGATGCAGTCATGTCAGAGCTGGAAGTACAAAAGTGCATTTATTAAAAATGAATGCTGCATCCTCTTTCCCCTCGTGCGTCTTGTCACTGACATGACTTCACAAGTTGCAAGTCTATTAAACATTTCAAACATGAAACTAGAGCTCATTAAGCAAAATGTCGACTGATACATAGCAAACTGTTTCAGACTCAAGACTGTTAATATTTGTCTCCAGAGTTTTTTGTCTTCTAGGTTGTCACCAAACGATCCAGCTGTCTGGGAAGAGAGCTTGTATTTCATCTGATCAGAGTCTGACTGTCCTTTGGGGTGAGGTAGTAGGTTGTATAGTTTTAGGGTTATGCCCTGCCTGTCAGATAACTATACAATCTACTGTCTTTCCTGAAGTGGCTGTGATATCATCGCTGGATATGTCTTCAAAAGACAAAGCAAGTATTTTTCAGCCATAACATTCTCTGGCTCTGTCTACACATTGGATTTGGTTTTACAGGGTTATGAAAGAACAGAAATGTCCCTATAGTGTTCAGATTCCTGTATTTCTCATTCAGGTTCAAAAGCAGTTTCCTTTTTGTTATTTTCTCAGAGAAGATGCAGTATAAGTGACAGGGCACAGAGATACAACCCGGTCTGCAATGGGCTTGCTCACGCTCAGCTTTTTCGGACTGCCATGAGACTGGCTGTTTGGAAACAGCTGACCCATTTCCCCATTACTTTGTGGCATTTGTGTTTATATGCAGTGGAAAATGCCACTTTTGATTCAGCAGCTATTTAAATCCACTTGGCATAGGCTGTTTGAGAAACTGTGAAGTGATGAGTTGGACAAAAAACTAAGAGGATGTCTTTCAGTTGCTTGTGTTCTGCCCTGAAACTGGTAAATGCTGGAGCCCTAAGTAAAGAGATTCCTTTCATCAGTTTTTGTATGCTGATTTAATTTGCTTTTTTATTCCATAATACATTTTTATTACAATATTACATTTTTTTATTACATAATGCTAACTTCGGAGGGACAGTGCTTGCCACTGCAGTTCTTTTGTCTCTGGAGTCACCTCACCAATTCTGACTGACTTCCAGGAAGAACTGTGAGGAAGGGCAAATGAGACGTAATTATAATCTTTGTAAAGCTAAGAAATGTGTGGGATAGAAAGTGTTAAGAGAATCTTACTTGCAAACAGTGAAATGTTAGTTTTCTTTGGAAGATGCGCTTGATGCTCTAACAGGATGAGGTAGTAGGTTGTGTGGTTTCAGGGTAGTGATTTTGCCCCAATCAGGAGATAACTATACAACCTACTGCCTTCCCTGATAAGCAGCATAACATCAGTGTCTTAGTTCACAGAAAATCAAGGGCTAGAACATACTTCTGTGACCAGCAAAGTAAGTCTACATACAGTTGTTGTTAGCCTCTCCCTAATAGCTCTAAATTTAGTGTCTTGCATTATTTTTAATAACTTCCTACAACATAGTTATCTTTTTAAAAGTCTTTATCTTGAAAAATTGAATTAAACAAGTTTGCCTGTTTCAAAGTTTGTCTGCTCTTGATCTGTTTCATTTCTGGTTCATTTCAGCGGAATGAATTTATCATGGGAAATTATTCAAAAAAATGCTGTGAACTTGCATTCGAGATGTTCATATTTCCTTGACATCTGAGTGCCACAAATCTTACTAGCAATGCACTGTTTTTGTTCAACCTTACTTCCCTCTCAGAAATCTCCCAGTGTTTTACAAATGATACCAGATTAATTCACACAACATTCTTCAGCAGGTCAGCTTTGTATTACAAATAAAAAGCTGTAACAATGAAAATCAAGGCTCAGATTTTTTTTAAAAAAAAAAAGGAAACAAACAAAAAACCCCCAGACATTGATTTTCTGCCCTCAGTTTCTCATAAGCAGGCTCATTTAATGACATTTAAATGCCCCCAAAAGAAAATTCTGTGCTATCCAAAAGGCACTAATGCATCTGGAAAACCATGGACAGAAAATGTTAAGTCCATTAAGGACATTTTGAGAATATAGACTGTATTGTCTTACACCAAAAAACTGTGGAAAAAAGAGAAGGTAACAACAGGGTGCTGGTTTTGGTTGCCTACATAGAAATCATTCTCCCACATGCAAAATATATCAGGAAATAGGAATGATGTAGAACTTAAGGTTACCTTAAGACCAGGGGGTATCGAACTGGTTATGTATAACCATTTGATTATACAAAATCTCATTACTGTAGATTGGAGTGAAAATTTAAGTTAGCCATTATCCTCTATTCCTGTCTCGCATGGTACACCAAAGAAAGCCTTGCTCAGGTAAAAAGCATTACCCTTGCACCTGTAGCTAGGCAAGCTGAGACATCCACGGGGAAAGCAAATGAAAAAACTGATGTTACATTTGACAGCAAAACTGGGTATTTTATTGCTTCCCTGGTCCAAAAATATCACACATATCTGGACTTAGATGGTATTTGAGGTCATTCAATGCCTCAAAACAGAACCTTTTGTTAATACCTTTAATGAAAGGTTAGAAATGTTATTTGACTTGTGTTCATAAAGAGGGATGAGGGCCATCGGTAGAAGAGGAAAAATTGCTGTGTGTCTGAAAAACAGAGGAGAATAGGTGATACTGTGGCTGGTTTTAATCTTCTCTTTTCTTCTTGCTGTTTAAAGAGAATCTCTTAATTTAAAACTGCTGTAAGGGTACTTACCATGCTGGCCATGTTCAAGGCTGCGGGACATGCATTGCAAATTCTGAACTCTTTCTTCTACTGAAAATGCAGACTCACAGCTGCAGTGTAAACATCTTAGATGAGTGTGAGTGGTGATTGCATTGTATGTAGCTTAAAACATCCTGCTCCTCTCCAGGATACAAAATTGGCTGCAAATTTCTAGTTTAGTCTTGCATTCAGTAAATAATATAGTAAATGTTCTATGTGGGAGGAAGGGGTGAACAGAGGGAAAATGCTCTCCACTTTCTACAATAGCCTGTTAGAGCTTGTCTCTGAAGCAATTTTAAAATCTTTTGGCTCTGCCTGGGTCAGCATTTTGTTCGTGGTAATGAGCTGTGAGTTTTCAGATTCTAGTCATTCTGGCAATCCCATTCTGGCCAAAAAAATCCATAGTGTTCTCTTTGCTAGGATCTACAGTAAATGCAAAAATGTGTGCCTATATTTAGCAGTGTGCAAGCCTGCAGTTAATCAGGTCTGTCCTTAGCAGTAGGTGCTATTACAGCTAATGGGAACGCCAATAGCAACTTTAAAGCACAACTCCGTGGTACCAGATATTTTCCAGAACTGTATCCTGAAAATGTTTGTATCAAAATGTAAGCAGTAGCTTGGGCTGCTGGATTCATGATGAAAAACAAGCTGGTTTTTTAAAACCCAAGTCAGCATTACTTCTTCTTGAGGTCGTGTGCTGCTGTGTTCCACATTAGGTTTCAGGAAAAAGCAAAATTGTGAGTACACATAACATAACGTGGTAAGTGTATATCATAACACACGTTTACGTACATTTTTATAATCTCTATCTGTTTAAACATTTTTTTTTTTTTTAAGTCTAACAACAACATTAATTGATGAGCAGAATCTTAAGACATCTTGCTGGAAGAAAGCCTGTACATTTGCTTATAACAGACCAGGTAAAAATCAGTGGGTGCAGGATTTTCTGAGGTCAGGATTTCAGTTGTTAGTTTTCCTCTGTGCCCTGGAGAAAGTACATGGTGTTCTGAGACAAGGCACGAAAAAGGCATCAAGCAGATCCCTGACATTAAAGCCACTGCTGCTGAATTTCAGAGCTCTGCTGCATAGATGCATGGAGCATTTTACCTCTTCTTCCATGATCCTGTTCAAGGAGGCTGTTATGGGTTTTGTTTGGTTGTTTGGTTTTTTTTTTTTACATGAGCAAAATTCCATGTTCTCCAAAACCAGATGCCCAACATGAAAATTTTTACTCCATTTGACAAAGTACTATAGCAGAGGTAAATGTCGTTAGACAATCCAGATAACTAATAATAGGCCGTGCTGTCAGCCCAACTTGTGACACTCTGGCATTGCCACTGTGTAGGTACCACGACATGCCAGCTGCTGGGGCTGTTCCTTGGTGGCTGCTCTTGAGAGGGCAAAGACCTTGAACACAGAAGTAGTTCCTGGGCACTCTGCTGAAAGGGCAAATTACAAAGGGGGATTTATACTGGGAGAGAATCCAAAAATGCAGTAAAACCATAGCTGGCATGCCCTTCCATGCTGGTACAGATTCAACTTGACACACCGCATATTGCTAAACAAGTCACACTTGTGGTTGCAGACTGAGAGCTGGTGCTCACCAGGAGAGAAAAAAAGCCTGGCTTCCCCTGTGCTTCAGGAGATTCCCCACACAGGGACTGGACCCAGGACTGTGCTCATACTGGGAGACAAATATTAAACGAGAACAAAATAAAATGTTAGCAGAAGTCATCTGTGGTAAAACAACAGGCACCATTCAGAGAGTCGGAGGTCTGAGCTAACGTATTGCTAACGAGCATGGATGTGTTTGTACACAGCAGTTACCTGGAGATGACGTCGCTAAAACCTCTTTGGGCTTGGAGGGGGTTCTGTAAGCAGCGTTATGCAGTTCTCGTGGTAGGAGTGTACGCTGGTTACGGGAGTAACGGTTATCGGGATTACTGATTTCTGTCATGAAATACAACAGCAAGTCAAGGATGGGGAGGGAGGGAGGGTACAGAATTGGATTAAAACTGCAAAAGGGACTGGTAAAAGCGGGGCGGTGGTTGTACGAACTGGAATTTGACCAGGACTCCATGGTTAAACTACATATGCTACGGCGGGGGGGCGGGGAACAGGAATACCAACAAATGACCATCCAAGCAGGAAGATGCCGCCCCTTGCACTGAATTCACTTTTGCACCAGCCAGGCAGACAGGAAGAAGCAGTCCAGCTGCGAGTCTGCCAAGTGCCTTTGCATGGCAGGAGTGCAGGAAGCAGCTCCCCGCACGTGCTGTGTCACCGCGAGCGCAGCAGAGCGATGGCAAAGCAAGAGTTACAGACAACAAAAAGTGTCTGTATCTCCAAGTCTCTCTCTGCATGAGAGGCTTTTGCCCTGCTGGGCTTCTCCCCTGTAGCTCTCTGCATTGGTCTGAATTACTACGTTAATTAATACACTTAATGTTTAAGCTGAAGCTCACCTAGGCATGTCCAGGGGCTAGTCAAGAACAGGATGCAACAAATTGTGCCCCACTCGCTGGTAATCTTTGGAAAGTTTTTGAAGCAAAAAGAATGGCACCAACTTTACAAAAATTTACTAGGAAAAAATAATCCAAACAATTTGCTCTTGATATTCAGAGAGATTTCACAAGGATATTATCTCTAAGGCAGCAAATCCCTATCTGGCTGCACCCAGGAAATCCTCCTGATGCCATTGATTTTCCATAGGTGCAACTTTGGGGCGGGGTGGGGGGATGTAGCTTACACTGAAAAAAGCTGTTTAACTAAATGTAAAATCAACTTAAGGAGCATGTCTGCTCATATCCCCTCTCTCGGAGCTACCAGCACTGCCAGGTCTTTGATACAATTGCACTGATATCAAGATGGGCATGCCTCTTCTTGGCAGAGAAGGCTTTCCCCTAGGACCACCCAGCATGTGCTCCAGGGCCTTCGAGTGCAGCCTCTAGCCTCAATTAAATAAATATAACCTCAGCCATCTTCCATAGTGCTTGAGCCCAAAGCCGTGTTCAGGTTTGGGCTATAGCACAGCCCAGCTCCTTTATTCCAGGAGTATCTACATCCTCATAGATACACCTGCCTGCAGTGACGCTGATTCGCTGTCCTGTTTACCTGGCTTATTCTCCTTGTGCATCGCTGGAGTTTCACCAAGGCAACGTCAAGGAAGCAAATCTGGGCTCCTGCTAAAAAGCCTCCAGCACCGTGGGCTTTGCAGTACTGGGAGAGCTGTGAGCAGCTGAGCTGCAGACATCTTTGTTCCTGCAATGCAGATGGAAGAAGTGGAATCAGTGGGAAACAGTAAAACTTGGCCTGGTCCTAAGAGCAGCCCACCAAACTTGAATAACAGGAGTATTAACAAAACATTTCAAAGCTATATTGGCATGGCTCTGATCCGTGTGGCTCAAAACCGTCCATGAAGGTATCCAGGTATTAACTTCCATTACAAAAACTATGGGAGATGGGAGCCTTGGAAGGTGTCTACGAGGATCTGGGATTCAGTGACGTGGATGCCCAGGTCTTGCCAAAAAAAAAAATCAGTGTCAGCACTGCTTAACAGAGCAAGACAAAGTCGTAAAAAACCGAGGCCAAAATACCCACTAATTTTCACATAGATCTCTGTTCCTAAGTCACTTTGTCACTTTTAATTGTTTTGCAATTAACAGTAATGATTACCAGTCATGCTAAGCATTTGATGGTATAAAGGCTTTTGTCTGGTTGTGGAATACAGTTCATGCCTAGTCTCCAACACAAATCAAAACCGTATGAGTAACCAGGTTAAGAGACAACCAAGTTGTAACTAAATTCCCTGATGTGGCTTATGTTTTTATTCCAGCCAGGGCCTGAGGCTCTTCACTCGAGATTTTCCCTGTCCAGCTTGCATATGCAAATGTAAACAATAATATTTCCATCCTTGAGGCACCCAAGTGAGACTTTAAAATGCAAACAAAGGCATTCGTATGTTAAAAAGGTCTCTCAATCAGCGGAAAGTGTGCGCTAGTTTACATATTAGTATATGTTTTTAATTAACACTTGGAAGAGAGTGAGAAACACTTGATGCACTTAGAACTGACACAAATAGAAGTACCTTTCTTACATGTTTCTCAGTGTAAATATCTAAACTGAAAATACTTCCTGACAAGGTAAATTGGCGTATACCTTTTGTGGAAAACGTCAGCTCAGTCCTTCCTTTGCACAGCAAGACAGGTCTTTCGAACATCTTGCTTTCGATGATGAAAACATCTCACTTTTTGTGGAGCTATTAAGAGTAAAACACAGTGCGCAGCACTGCAGCATCTGGGAGGTTTCAGCCTAATCTCGGTCTTTGGAGTCCTTCCTGAGCAGATTGTTCCCAGGTGGACACATACACACTCTTCTCTCTGGATTTAACCTGAATTTGGTTCTGTCTTTCTTAACATCTGTTAAAAAGCTACCCTGCGAGCTTGACAAATGGTGTTGCAGCAGTGACTATTTGAAAATCAGATGGGGAGTCCCATAGGTCCTATTTTTATTTAGTCTTGGCATGCGGGCTCGTTCCAGTGACCTCCACTGAGGTTAGGCATATGATACGCATGGTTACAATACAAAACTTTTTTTCCCTCTAAAGGTTTCAACATGTCCAAAACTTTGGTTGTATTTTCTTTTTCTTTACCCTTTTTTTTTTTTTTTGCTATTTACCATGGGTAAAATAAAACGATTGATGGCCCAGGATTTAATGTTTTACCTTTTATTTCCCCATCTTATCAAAACTGAGAGTCTGAGTTTGGAAGTTCGAATGGACAAATTAATTTCCATTTCATTCTCCTTTGCAATTTAGCAGCTTTTGCAGAGCTTAAGGAGTTTTAACCATAGCAAAAAGAAACCTTATAAATACATTACATTTCAGACATTCATCATATTGTGCTAGCTGACAGAAAAAAGAAAAAGTGATCATTCCCAAATTTTGTTAAAATTTGAGCAAAACAAGGATTAGGAAAATCTCCCTCAGGAAGTTTCCATGCTTGAAATAAGATTTTCCACACTAGAGCAAAGAAAAAGAGATTGTATTATCCAGTATATGGTAGTATATCCATAGCTCAAGTTATTCTCAAATTTCTAGGGAAGGAGGAGCTACTTCTACATTAGTTTAAGTACGTGAACTCAAAATAAGAAACTGTCATCGCTCACATAAAGCTAAAACATCTACAAAAGGAAACCATCCTCAGCTGATGATGGCATATGCCTGCCTACCACTACTTGAACCACACTCGGCGTCTGGAGCTGGAAGACCAGTTGTGGTTTGACCACAGGGAAGCCACAACATGCCCCGACTTCTTTTTGACAGATGATGCCAAGGGAGGTAAGCACCTTGGTGCACATGACATGAGCGGCTTTCCCCCACCCTGCCAGTACACAAACCTGCAGCTGTATGTCACATTCAGCAGGTTATTTCCCTCGAAGTCAGTAAGGTGCACTTTTTCCCCAAAAATATTTAAAATATTTTTATCACTGGTGAACCTGGAGAACCCTGGAGCACTATTTGGGGGGGG
>NW_010324660.1:0-293 GCF_000700745.2 Antrostomus carolinensis | reverse complement strand
CTGGGCGAGGGGAACCAGCAGCACCAGTGATCCCAGCAAGCCTGGGGAGACCTTTCCCAAGAGCTCTCCATCCATATATTGGGAAAACAGGTGGCCAGTTCACCTCCATAGAGCCTGTCCCATCGGGGCAGGGGGTGCTGAGCATCACAGCACCAGGATGCGTGGCTGCTGGCTGGGCAGGTGCCTGGGTCGGCTCCTCAAAGCCCCTTTCCTCCCGTACAGCTGCTGGCTGGTGTGGCGGCCCAGCCTGGGGGCTTTTTATGTCCCTGTGGCTTTCATCTTGCTCATCATCT
>NW_010324659.1:0-560 GCF_000700745.2 Antrostomus carolinensis | reverse complement strand
GGTGTCCTAGCAGGAGAGAGGGGACATGGAAGGGGGCTTGGATTTTGCTTGTCATATCTCTTCTGCCTGAGCACATGATGGGACAGCAGCAGGCACAGAGCTTGGTCGTGTCTATCTGAGAAGCTGAAAGGCCAGCAGCCTTGGGAGATCACGGTGAGGTTACTTCTGTCTGATCAGGTGGCAGGCCACAAGAAGGCTGGTGGGTTGGGGTACCTGCTTGAAGAGTCATTTCCCAGATACTGGACCTTTCCTTGGAGATAGGAAATATCAGGAGAGAGAAACACTGTGGGAAACAGCAGAAGACAGAAGCACTGCCACATAGTGCGTCTTGCAAGGTGGAGTGTGGACATGAAGACAAAGAAATGTCACTCAACGGGTAGTGCTGTGAGACAACAATCCATCCAGAAGGAGCTGGAGATCAGCCCATCTCTGTGTTTCAAGGAAGAGAGGGTGAGAGTAAGAGACATCAGTGAATGTATGGAAATGACAGGTTGAGAACCAGGTGGGGAAGTATGATGGGTGTCTACAGCCTGCAGGGAAAGCAAAGCAACTGTGGGAGA
>NW_010324658.1:711-3765 GCF_000700745.2 Antrostomus carolinensis | reverse complement strand
AGGAATGGGACCAGCCCGACCCCGGTGGTAATTGCGGCATCTGTTTGAATCGCTGCGACGCTGGAAATCACGCTGGGCCCGGCTGAGAGCTTACCAGCCGGCTGATCATATCAGACGGGGATCAAAGAGGCTCAGCTAACGGGTTTAGTGCGCGGCTCGTCCCAGCCGGGCTGGAAGGTGTGCGCAGGAGCGAGCATCCCTTGGCAGGGCAATGCTTAGGTGCTCACCCATGGACAATGGGTCAGGTAATGCCATGTGCTTGCCCTGTCAGCACCTGTCAACCCACCGGCTGCACCCCAAATCCATCCCAGGCTGGCATGTGGCGGGATGTCGGAGCAAGCGACCATGAGACCGGCTCTCAGCCATGCTTGGAGACTCGGAGCCAAGCCCACAGGCAGGGATGGGTGGGTTTACATGGGGTGCTCCAGCTCCAGACCTCCAGCAGCACAGCCCGGCTGTGGGGAGCCAGGACTGGCCAAGTGGCTCCAGAGAGGGAGTAATTAGAGCAGGAGGCTGTGAGTCAGCAAAAGATGCGGAACCTCGCTGAGGTTGACAATGAGGCGAAAGATGGCAGTCTCAACCACCAGCACCCATGGAAAGGACACATTTAGCTAAGTAAGAACCAGCAACTCCCAACAGCTGTGGGGCTGGTGACCTGCTCCCAATCCATGCTGTTCCAGCCACTGTTCAGCTGCCAAATATTTGACACGTTTCTCCAAAATCATCACAAATATAGACACAGTCGGTCACAGTACAACCCTTACAGGAGCAAGGCAGTGGGGATCACTTCCAAAAAAGCAGTATTTGGGGGGAAGGCACTAGCCAGCCTCTCCTCCCGCACCCTGGGAGCAGGACGCAGCCAGGCTCCACCACTGACCTTGCTCCGGATGCCCTGGAGAGAAGAGCAGTCGGCAGCGGCAATCCTCCTGGCACAACCGCCTCGCTCCAGGATGGAGATTAAGGGTGAGGTTTGGTTTGGAAGCAAATCCCATTTCCAGCCACAGGATTGTCCCCCCCTTTTCTGGGGGGGTCCAGGTAGGGCCCTGCTGCACAGCAGCCCTCAGCGAGGAGAGTTTAATTAACCCCGGAAAGCAATCGTTAAACGGCCAGCCCGAGTAATCGATGCGGAAGGGGCAGCTTGCTGCCGAGGGACCATCTGCTCTGGGGAGCAATGGCAGCTCTTCGTCCCCTCCTGCCGCCCTTCGCCCCACGGCTGCCGGGAAGCTGCCATGGCACAGCTGGTTTGGGGGCCCAATCCTGAGCTTAACACCAGCCAAGCAGAATGGGAGCTGCCCAGCGCAGGTCCCTCTGCCCCTCGCCTCAACCCTCACTTCCCGTAAAGCTCCAGGTCCCAGAGCCACGTGATTTCCTATGCATCGCAACCCCCCCAGCACAAAGCCCAGCCAGGGTCCCCCACTGGAGTGTCCCTCCGGAGCAAGGCAGGCCCCGTACCCAGGATGTGGCTGACGGAGAGCTGGGCACAGATGTGGCCAAGCATCCCCCTCACCCCACAGCTATTTTCACCCATGAGATGAGTTTGAGGCAGTCTCAGTCCCGCACACACATAAGGCCAAGCTCCCAGGGGAATACTCAGAGGGATGCTCTCGGCATCCTGGCATCACCCAGGGTACCAGCTGCCCTGCAGTGGGCACCACGTTCCTTCCCACCCCTGCCTGCCCTGCCTGCCATGGCAGCCCACCAGGAGAGCAGCCAGAAATTTTTTTACCAAACCCCTGTGCGCAGGAGGCAGTGGGGAGACCCCTGGAATAGCTCCACTGCTGGAGGGAAACTGAGGCAGGGAAGGGCTGGGATGCACCCACACTAAGGGACCCAGATTCAGGTTTTCATGCTACTCCCCATCCCGTGGCCACCCCGGGCTGAGTGCTCACAGCGGGGGACAGAGAGAAAAGAGCTTTTGCTGCTAAAATTGCGCAGTGTCTGCCCACGCTCTGGCGACAGCCTCTGCCCCCCCAGCACCTCCCGACGCCTTCAGACTCGGCCGGCAGCCCTGGGCCCTTCTCCAACCCCGCACTTCCAAGTTTCTCCTTAATTGCTTTTATACCCACATGATAAATAAATGATGCTGGCTGTTCAGGGGCTGCAGGGCAGGTGGGGTACACCCATTCCTGAGGGACCAGGAGCTGCTTCCCACCCCGGGGCACCAACTCCAGCTCCAGGATGGGGTTCCTGGGCAAGTTTGGGATGGGTAGAGGGAGAACCTTGCCCCTTATCCCATGGTGACCCACCAGGAGGGGTTTTGGGGGCAGCAGCATTCCAGGGCAAAGCCAGCCAGGGCAGGGAAGAGCAGGATTTTGTCCTCCAGGATGGGACTCAGAAAGACCAGTGTGCCCAGTGGTGTCACTCCTCCCTCTCTTATGAGGGGACCTTCTGCTGTCATGACACACCACCTGTCTCCCAGTGCCACCGTGTCCCAGAAAGACCACAGGGACAGGACACTGGTATGAGCCCCACAGTGGGACATAGAGAGAGCCCAGCCCCATGGCAGGGAGCGCTGGTGATGCAGACGCTGGGCATCCTCCTCCTGGTCCAGATCTGTCCCCAGCTCCTTGGGAGGAGAGAGGCCATCCCTGAGGAGGAGGAGGGCTGCATCCCACGGAAAGAAAGGAAATGCCATGAGGAGCCCAGCAGTGCTACCAAAGCAGGTTATGTGGCAGGGATGGCACGAGGGACAAGTCCTGGGACGTGGCACAGCCCTGGTGCCAGGACAAAGCCCTGCCCTCCTGCCCTGGCCTCCCCCAGGGCAGAGGAAGGGGCAGCTGCTGCCATCCCAGGCACAGGCAGGGTGACAGATGGGTCCCCAGGACCCGCGGGATTCAAGGTGACCTGCGAAGCAAAACCTCCTGCCCTTTCTTGCTCGGGGCTGGGAGACACTTTGGGCTCCTCTTCACTGTCAGAGAATCATAGAATCCCAGACTGGTTTGCGTTGGAAGGGACCTTAAAGCTCATCCAGCCCCAACCCCCCTGCCATCAGCAGGGACACCTTCCACTAGACCAGGTTGCTCAAAGCCTCATCCAGCCTGGCCTTCAACACTT
>NW_010324658.1:0-349 GCF_000700745.2 Antrostomus carolinensis | reverse complement strand
AGGGGGCGGTGCTCCCTGCATCCCCTTGCACACAGCACCACAGCGCGAGCAGAGGTACCAGCTCGAGGGGCACCTCTGCTCCAGGAGAAGGTCCTGGTGGATTCAGTTCCTGACTGGTGATGGCTGCCAGGATCACCAGGACAGCAGGATTGGGCTCCAGCATAGAGTTGCCAGCCCACCCCACCACACCCAAGCTCCCAGGAGAATACTCAGAGGGATGCTCTTGGTACCTCAACATCACCCAGGGTACCAGCCAACCTGCCACGAGGTGTGGGGATAAGGAGTTCCTTCCCACCCCTGCCTGGGCAGGAACACTCCATGGCAACTGGACAACCAAACACCCCTGGGC